>NW_027132069.1:0-1067 GCF_026122565.2 Emydura macquarii macquarii | reverse complement strand
GGACCCAGGCCCAACCCCTAAGCCTGCAAACCCCGACCCAACCCCTACGGCTGCAAACCCCGGGGACCCAGACCCAGCCCCTACGCCTGCAAACCCCCGGCACCCAGACACAACCCCTATGCCTGCATACCCCGGAGACCCAGACCCAACCACTAAGCCTGCAACTCCCGTGGACCCAGACCCAACCCCTACGTCTGCATTTCCCTTTGACCCAGAGCCAACCCATAAGCCTCCAAACCCAGGGGACCCAGACAAAACCCCTAAGCCTGCAAACACTGGGGACCGAGAGCAAACTCCTAAACGTGCAAACCCCGGGGACACAGACCCAACCCCTAAGCCTGCAAACCCCGGGGACAGAGACCCAACCCCTAAGCCTGTATAGACCCGGGGACCCAGACCCAACCCCTAAGCCTGCAAACCCCGACCCAACCCCTACGCCTGCGAATCCCGGGGACCCAAACCCAACCACTAAGCCTGCAAACCCCGAGGCTCCTGATCCCACCCCTCAGCCTGCAAACCCCCGGGACCCAGACAAAACCCCTAAGCCTGCAAACCCCGGGGACCGAACCCAAACTCCTAAACGTGCAAACCCCGGGGACCCAGACTAAACCACTAGGCCTGCAAACCCCGGGGACCCAGACCCAACCCCTACGCCTGCAAACCCTGGGGATCGAGACCCAACCCCTAAGCCTGCAATCCCCGGGGTCCCAGAGCCAATCCCTAAGTCTGCATACCCCGGGGACCCGGACCCAACCACTATGCCTGCAAACCCCCGAGACCAAGACCCAACCCCTACGCCTGCAAACCCCGGAGAACCAGACCCAACCCCTAAGCCTGCAAACCCAGGCGACTCTGACCCAACCCCTAAGCCTGCAAACCCCGGGGACCCAGGACCAACCCCTAAGCCTGCAAACCCCGACCCAACCCCTACGGCTGCAAACCCCGGGGACCCAGACCCAACCCCTACGCCTGCAATCCCCGGGACACAGACTCAACCCCAAACCGTGCAAACCCGGGGAGCCAGACCCAACCCCTAAGCCTGCATAGCCCCGGGACCCAGCCCCAAC
>NW_027132068.1:0-1084 GCF_026122565.2 Emydura macquarii macquarii | reverse complement strand
TAGCTAAAACAAACCAACAAATTTATTAAGTACAGAAAGGTTTTAAGTGATTAAAAGTCAAAGGAAAGCAAGTCAGATCTGGACAAAAAAATAAATAAAAGCAAAATGCATTTTAAGTGCAATTGATTCTTTGTTGATGCCTAGACTTGTCCTTTGTTCCTGGAAAGCTGAGTTGGATTTGTCCTATATGAGCCTTGATAAGGTATGAGCAAGACAAAAGAGCCAAACATCTGAGAATTATCAGTTTAATTACTGAGGCAGAAACTGCACCTACTGGATGACTCAACTTGCTATCCTGAAGAAGAGTACTGCTTTGAAGATGAATTCTATTACTGCTCTTTCAAAAGAAGTTCTTGCTTCTGCTTCGGAGATTTCAGCACAGACTGAGAAGATGATCACTCAATTGCCAATTCCACAAAAAACTTCAACTGGTGCTTCGACTTCTGCTGTTCCATGGACAGCTCCTCAGAAAATGACTTTTAAGAAGACCCTCAGCATTTCTAGGACTTTTAGGATGTCTCAGAAGAACAGCATTGAAGAGAAAAGCAGCAACTCCGGGAAGAAAACCCCTTGAGATGCTGTTACAGGGAGATCTTGCATTTCGCGGACGGCTTTCCGGAACATCATGGCCAAGACAAACATCCTCTCTCACACTCGTCAGCAGAAGGATGTTACAGGGAAAACTTCTTCCCCCTCTTGCACTGTCCAAGACTGAGATGTTGGCGGTGCTCCCGCTGTTCTTTGCATCAGTCTCCATGGCCGAGGAGGTGAGGGAAATTCCCACACCAGCTGTCACCAGTTCCTGCAAGAGAGCCCATCTGTGCATGCTGGGACAAGTGCCAGACGAGTGACTGGAATATGAAGGGAGGGTCGAACAACTCAGAAGAGTTTCTGTAGTGTAGCGGTTGTCATGTTTACTTCACACGCAAAAGGCCTCCGTTTCGAAACTGGACAGATACATGGTGTCCTGCTTTTTCTTCTTCAGGAAGGCTCTCCTCCTTCTGTCGCTGGCCTGTACCTGGGATTCCCCCTTCCCCTGGCCGGACAGTGGGCGGTCACATCAGCTGAGCGTGCTCCTTGGTAT
>NW_027132067.1:0-10856 GCF_026122565.2 Emydura macquarii macquarii | reverse complement strand
AATACAATTATACCCGCTCCTGTTTGTTGTTTACAGGATTACCATACAGAGGGCAGGCACATCACCTTAAAACCTATTAATTTTACATTAACATTCTTTGAAGTAAAGGCATGCGGGGGGAGGAAAATAATGCTTTCTTCCCACCCTGTCCTTATGTAGGAATGGTGATAGTTAGCCGCATCCACTGCACAGATGGTCAGGAAGGGAGGAAAAGAAGAGAGATAACAGACTTTAACTTGAATTCATACCAATTAACAGAAACAACATTTCCCCATGCCTTGACCCCATTCCCTGTAACTTAGGCCTGATCATTTGTCCAGCTTTTAACTCTTTACTCTCCTACAGTGTGCATTTTTGCCACTGTAAATACCCCTTTGCATGTAAAGAGATTGCAAAGCATGTTCTTACAGAGACACTAATGTCACCCATTGATTACATTTCTATACAGACAAAGAATGAAATCACAGACAAAGGAAAAAAAGATGGACCTTTAATTTTTAGTCAATAACCACCACCCTGTCAGTTTCCTCAGGGAAGCTTTGATCTCCTTGTTTCTCATGCTATAGATGATGGGATTCATTACGGGAGGCACCACATCCACCACGAGATCCAGCCCTGACGTTGAGCTGGAGATGTGTTTCAGGTAGGCAAAGCCGCCAGTGGAAGTAAAGAGTGAGACAACAGTGAGGTGAGGGAGGCAGGTGGAGAAGGCTTTGTGCCAGCCCTGCTCAGAGGCGATTCTCAGCACTGTGCTGATGATCTGAACATACAACACAATTATAAAGAAAAAACAGATTAGCAATAAGCCCACACTACAGACAATGAGCCCAGCTTCAATGACATAGGAATCAGAGCAGGTGAGCTTGAGTAGCTGGGGAATTTCACAGAAGAACTGATCCACCGTGTTGCCTCTGCAGAAGGAGATTGCCAACATGTTCCCAGTGTGCAGGGCAGAATTGAGAACACCGCTGGCCCAGACCCCGGCTGCCATTTGGACACAAACTCCCCTGTTCATCACTCTTTCATAGTGCAGTGGCTGGCAGATGGCGACCTAGCGATCGTACGCCATGACAGTGAGAAGGAAAAAATCTTTTCCCATCAAGAAGGGGAGGAAAAAGACTTGGGCAATGCATCCAGCATAAGAAATGGACCTGGTGTTCATAAGGGAATTGGCCATGGATTTGGGGACGGCAACAGAGATGGAGCCAATGTCTATGATGGACAGGTTCATCAGGAAGAAGTACATGGGAGTGTGAAGGTGGCGGTCGAGGGCTATGGCTGTGATAATGAGAAGATTCCCCACCAGGGCTGTCAGGTAAACCACTAGAAACACCACAAAGTGCAAAATCTGCAGCTCCCAAGAGAAGGAACTCGGTCGCAGTGGTTTGGTTGGACATTTTCTTCCTCAGCACATTGTGTCCTGCCTGCGGAGGGAAGGAGAAGGGCAACGGTGAGGATTAGAATGACTGAGGGAATGACCCTGATTCCTCTCTCCATAGTAACTGACAATGTGACTCTCCGAGCACAGCCCTGATCACATCCACTGAGCAGGGGCAGTGAGGACTCCTCACTGCACGGCATGGGATGACTAGTCCGGTGCATTATCCCACTGATGTCAATCCGCACACGTCTTGGAAGCTGGGTCAGATCACACCTGTGAAGATTGGAGCCAGGGCCTGGCTTGATAAAATGCATTAAGAAGATGGAACAAGGTACATGCCGAATCCAACAGTCCTAGCAAAGAAAGTTCCTCTATTGTGACCAACCGCAGGGTCGCAGCTTGGGCCTGGAACTGAAACTGTAAAACACCAGCACAGCCTCAGTCCCATTGCCAGGGAAATACGACATAGATTCACCCAGCGTCCGACACGGCCACTCGGCTGTGATGATTCCACATAGACAGCCTGCTGCTAATTCACACATTGATTTATGGCCCCCAGTGCCAGCCACGCTTACAAAGCTGTGTGACGATGGGTTAGTGGCACGGCTCAGTTACTGCTGTGCTGTATCGTTTCTCTTTGTGACTTTGTGTCTGTGCTGTGTGGGTCAGTGGCAATCAGGACACCTGGGTTCTGTTCTTGGCTCTGCCATTGACCTATTGTATGACCTTCAGCCAGTCACTTCCCCTTCCTGGGACTCTCTTTCCCTCCCTCCCTTTCTCTGCCTGGTCTACTAGGACTGTGAGCTCTTTGCGGGATGGGCTGTGTCTTACAATGTGTATATTTTCTGCACCTCATTACAATATTTGTGTGCTCAGCTGTCAGCAGAGATGGAGCCTGGAAACGGTGCTAGACAAAGAGGTTTCTAGTCCCAGTGACCTCCTCCCTGTCCATCTAAGCTCCATGTCAGGATAGACAGATCTGGCTGCCGGGTGCAACTCTGAAACTGGGTTCAAAGCTCCTAGTCCCTACAACACATATTCTGTGAGTATCAGCTTTGCCATTACTCAGTTTTACTTTCCTTTGAAACAGAAATCAAACAGCTGCAACCGAATCAATGGGTTTCCAGTTATGGTGTTATTAGACAACATTAAAGTTTCCCCACCCTTGTTTGAAGTTTAAGTCTGGTTGGAAATTTTCAGTTAAATTATGGTTGGTTTGTTGGTTTGTTGGTTGCTTTCTTGGATGGAAAATTTGGGTTTACAGCAAAACAACGTTTTTCTCACCATGTGTCTGTTTTCATTGAAAATCTTTTATGCTGGAAAACTGAACACTCAGCAAGCAATCCTGTTTGGTTTTCATCTTAAATTTACACTTTTCAGCTGAAAGTTTTCAGTTGCCTAAAGGAGAAAAAAAAGGGTTTGGGGTTTCTGATGAAAAGTTGACATTTTGGAAAGCAGGAATTTTTGTTTCTTCTGTCTCTAGTTGTTTGAGTAACTTAATAGTGAAATCCTTAATGAGTGCTGACAGCAATTCTGATTTGTGTTCTTTAAATTTCCCTTGTATGTTATTCCCCACACATATATTTAGTTGAAATAGCACACTTACTGTACTGGCCGCTGTGGATTTTTCCCGAAGAGGTGATGAATCCAGTCGTGCAGCTCCAGGATTCTTCGGTCATTATCTATCTATCTGTTTAAATGACAAGGACTCAAGTGTGTAAGAGTCATCTCACCCCTCACTCTGAGCATGACCTGACAGAACTAGACTCAGACCGGTTGCTCTCTGCAGCTGAGCAGTGTGTAGCTGGCTTTGAGTGTTACTGGCATTAAAGGAGCCATGCTGCAGGAAGGTGATTTGCCCATGTCTATTTCCTAAGGGCTTGTGGGACCCACTCCCGAGAGACCTGAACAGCTCAGAAGCAGAGGCCCAGAGGCAAAACTTCATAGACTCATCCATTGTAAAGCCAAAAGGGGCTGTTCTGCTCCTCTAGTCTGACCCTCTGCCTAGCACAGGCCCTAGGATTTCCCCCAGGGTTTCCTGACTCCAGCCCAGCTTGTGTGCTTTCTGTGCGCTGGGTTTACAAAGGGATTTGGGCACCTAAAGGTGGGGGCAGGTATATACTGGGATTTCCCAAAGCTCCTAAATCGGCCAGGTAGCTAAATCCCATGTTCATCCAATGGGAGTTAGGCACCTAACTTGCTGAGGTGTTACTGCAAATCCCACAAGGCAACTCTCAGCTTCTTTAGATGCCTAAACCCCTTTGTAATTCTGGCCCTGGGTCTCTCTTGGCATCTTCCAAGGCCTGGGCTTCTCTAGACTTTCAGAACTATGAAGGCTGGGATTTGCAAAGGAGCCTAAGGGAGAGTAAGGCATGCACGTCTTGGGGGCCTAACTCCCTTAGACTGCCTTGACAATCCCAGCCTACAATGATAACAGGGGCAGCCAGGCAGCAGGGGTTATAGAGAGGAGGTCAAGTCACCTGGAGCTCTTGTGATCTAAGCCCAGCTACGCAACTGAATTACCTCAGCTCTGTGCCTCAGTTGCCCCAACTGTAACCTGGGGGAGAAGACCGGGCACTGGAGGAATAATACACAATGGATGGTGTAAATAAGGGGTTATGCAAAGCTTAGTTTTATTTCAACTCTGCCTGGGGTCTCTTACCCCCCTGTACAACAAGAGCAAGAGCCTTGTATCTGGCAAGTGTCAATGGGAGTGGTTCCCCTGGGCTTTGTCTGTGGGTCTGGGAGCCCAGGAGGGGGCCGCCCCTCACTCCCAGGCTGGGGTGGCCGCATGGCCAGAGTGAGACTGCTGTTAGCCCTACCCTGGGGGCAGAGAGTGGGGAGCACACGGAAGTTTTTAAAGTTTTGAGTTTTAAAGTGTATTTTACATGCTTTGAAAGTTTTTACAAATATATTATTTTAATTTAATTGATATTTCTTTTATATTCTGGCCCAATCCCTCCCACCAGGCCCGTGGCCACTCCCCTCCCTCCCCACAACCAGACAGCCCCTCCAGTCATACCTCTGACCCCCCAAACTCTACACCGACCCCTCCAGCCAGTCCCATCCTCACCCCTTATTCAAGCCAGACCAGCCGCCTACCCAGGCCCCTCACCCCCACAATCTGGCCAGCCCCTTCAGGCAGACCCTTTGCCCCCCCACTTTGTCAGCCCCTTCAACTAGTACCTCATCCCCCTTCTCTCACCAGCTCCTGCGGCCTGACCCCTTGCCTCCCACTCTGGCTAGCCCACATAGCTGGACCCCTCAACCCCCCGCACACTCCAGCCAGTCCTGTTTGCCCCCTACTCTGTTCTACCTCCATAGTCACTTCAGCTCCTCCATTCTGGGCAGTAACCCCCCAGCTGGATCCCCTCCCTTCCACTTTGGCCAGACTTCCCAGCCAGCCCCTTAGCCCCCCGACACTCTGGCCACTGTGTGTCTGCCAAGACCTGGGCACAGTGGGGGGGGGGGTCTGTTGCTGTGTGTCTAAGCGGTGCCTGCCACAAAGGGGTGCCAGTCCCTGAGCATCTGTGCCGTGCTTGGCACAAGGGAGCGTCCAGCCCAGGCGAGGCAAATCCGGTTAAATTAGGTTAATTAACCTGCACCTGGGGAGAAGCCGGGCTGGAAAGATTGATGGAGCCCAGCTGGGAAGGAACAGGTGGGGCTGGTATAAATCCAGGAAGTTGGCAGCCGCCGCTCCCTGGGAGAAGGGGTAGGGGGTGTTTGGGGCTATGGAGTGAAGCAGTGAGTCCCTGGAAGGAAGGAGGTTGGGCTGGGAAGCCCAGAGAGGGGGTGAGCCGGCAGAGCTCCAGGGAAATCGCGAGAGGGGCTGGCAGCAAGCAGCCCATCGTTGCTAGACGGAGGGTCCCCCTGGGCTGGACCCTACAGTAGCGGGTGGGCCTGGTTCCCACCCCACCCACTGGGGCAGCGGCATAGACCCGGCCATGGAGCAGAAGGCTGTTTTGTCTTCTGGGACTTTCCTACCCTGGAAGGCAAGGATTTTAATGACCTGGCCAGAGGGACAAGCCACGAAGATAGAGCACTCTGAGTTTCAGAGACACGGCAGGGTGCATGGATGAGCAGCGGAAGGAGGTGCTGGGCCTGGAAGGTGAGACTCCCCAGGCACCCTAGCGGTGAGTAGACCCTGTGATGGTCCCGAGCTCTGTTACTGTTTGTCTGTGCAGCGCTGGCACGCCGGTATCCTGATCTCTGTGGCTCTGTGTGTCTGGGTGGCACCCGGCCAGGTGCTGTCCTGATCTCGCTGGTATTGTTTGTCTGTGCAGCCCCTAGCAGAACAGGGCGCCGGTCTCAGTTGGGCCTCCAGGCGCTACCATAATAGAGGCAATAAGTATAAACGAGATGTGCCAGGCTGGCCTAGACCTGGGGCACTTGACTTGAGGCTGTCCTAGGAAACCTTTCACCTCTAGGTCTGCAGGCTGAACGCAGCCCAGATTGCAAGCAGCCAAGAGCCATGGCATCAGAGAAAAGGGCTGCAGCCCTTGGGGTCATTTTCACCAGCGAAGGATCTGGGCCAGGGTTCTTCAGAAAGATGCAGAGACCTTTCCTCCTGCAAAGGCTGCTCGTGCGGTCGCAGTGCTGGGCTGTGTTCCAAGAGCTCTCTGTGATGGAGAGGTGCCCGGGTGTGTGCACATGGCGTGTTAACAGACAAGCTGCCAGGATGCAGCGCTCAGCGACGTGTAGCAGAGTTCCTGCCATTTGTAGGAGCAACACAACTTGCTGTTGTGGGCAGATTGAAACTCGGGCGACTTGGGTTCAAGATTAGCCACAGACTGCCTGGGTGACTTGGGGTGAGTTATCTATGCTGGGCATGTCAAAGGAGCATCTGACAACCTCTGCTGCTCAGCCTGTGAAATGGGGATGAAAACCCTTCTGTCCCTCACAGGAGTGAGGTTAGATTCACTGCTGTAAATGAGGGGCCACGGAGGAACCCAGAGCGATGCATGTACTCAAGTAGAAATGGATCTTTCCAAGGCTCCTCACACTTCCCCAACCCTCCACTTAGCTCAGCCAGATGCCAGGAAAAAGAACCTTTGAAATTCAGCTGGTCAGGAATTTTCTGATGTTTTGTGTGTGTGGATCTCTTTCGTTGGGTTTTTTTTGGGGGGAGGCATGTTTTTGGTAGGCTAATGCCAATTTTTCTAAAACAGAACTGCTCATTAAACAATGTGGGTTCAATTAAACACCTGACCCCAAAAGATAGATATTTGGTTAAAAATGTTCTAGTTTGTCGAAGCATCACGTTCCAATCTTGTCACACCAGAAAGTTGTAAGGGTTTTGAGTGAAAACAGCTCTTGGTTTAGACATTTTAAAAAGGGGAGAAGGTCAATATTGACTGAAAAACTTTGAAATGATCAGAATAAAACATTTATTTTCCCCCAAGTGAATTTTTTGCAGTTTACACTGTTGAGATTTTGCTTTTTTCCGTTCTGACAAATTTCAAAATGTCAAATATTCTCATGAGACAGGAAAACCTTTTCCCACCCAGCCGTGCTTTGAAAGGAGACCTGCTCACATGTCGTCTGATAGACATGTCCCTTGGCGTCTACATATTACAGCCAAAAGTCAAAGTGAATGTGCTCAGTGTAAAAAGACCTAGGGGCATTAACTGCAATGGTGCTTTGGTGAGTTTTTCCAGCTGGGGATATGATCGGCCTTACGTTAGAGCTGTCTCTGTACCTACAATGTAAAGAAGTGTCTGTGTTAGAATTTAGCCAGGAAATGAAGCTTCAAACCTCTGTTTTGATCGAAATGTGCCGTAACCTCGCCAATGGCCATGACTAATGACCCAAGCACTGCATTGACGCCCTGCACCCTGACTCAGAGAGTACATCTACACAGGGATAAAAGACTTGCCACACAGCCCCAGCTGGCACAGGTCAGGTGCAGGTTTTTGATCCCTGTGTAGACATGCCCAGAGAGAACAGGGCTATCTACCGAGCCCCCCACCCTCTTCCCTCCAGCACAGTGCCCCCGAGAACTTTCCTGGGACATTGGGATTAGCACTGACTCCAAGCACATCCGAGTGGGTCGCCCGCTCCACACTCTGCAAAGCAGCATCCTCTAGCAGAGCACTGGGCTCAGACTGACTGGCGGGGGGCTGCATGTGGGGAGAGGCCAGGCCTGAGATACCAGCCAGAGCAGTGTTCTGTCAGAATTGGTGCATTAAATGAAACAAGGCACTTCTGTGTACTGGTCTTTGCCAGCACCAGGTGCAATCTGCAGGAGTGCTCCATTCAAGCAAGGCCCCCGGGCTCTCCTCACTAAAGAAATACGTGGGTCATCTTCACTTTGCCCAAAACAGGCTTCTAATAATGTCCCCTGGAGCATCATCATCATGTGCTTAAAAACCCAGCAAAAGTCAACAACTTAATATTGGCTCAGCTGTGAGTGACCTTGAGGAGAGAAATACACAAGGGGCCGGGCGGGGGGAGTGAAGAGGAGGAATGGCAGAAACAAGGTGCAAGGTTATAAGACGCTGCAGAGAGAAAAGCTCCGTCTGAGCTGAAGGAGAAATTTAAACAAATGAGTCATAGAAACAGGCCCCACCCCTCAACCCCTCAGATAGACACAGAGGAACAAGGAGATGAAAGACACCCTGATGAGACGGGGGGGCAGGAAACTGCCCAGGCCTGAGCTGTGATTTATCCTGCCTTCATCAGGAGCTGCCTGAGAACTGGCTGACTTGGAGATGGTTTTCGGGACTTCTAGTTCTATCCGTGGCTCTGGGAGGAGCGTAGGGGTCTAACGCTTGAACTCCTGGGTTCTAGCCCTTCTTCTGGGGGCGTTTGTTCCCATACTCGTATGGCTAGAGAAGCAGAGCTTGGCATGCATGACTCTTGGATTGTATTTCTCTTTCATGTGGTAAGAGCAAGGTGGGCTGGGGGGTCAGGACTCCTGGGTTCTTTTTCCAACTCTGCCACAGATCACTGTATGACCTTGGACAAGTCACTTGGCATTCATTTGTTCATGAGGGTTATTTTCTGACTGCACAAAACCCAGGACAGCAAGGCTAAATCCATTCAGGCCTGATTGGAGGTGTGGCTGCCGTCACAGGGGCCATAGAAAAGCCATTCTGACTGCTGGGGGGAGGGCATGGGATTAGACACAGAAGCTGTGTCTGTGTTCTGTATTTGTACAGCCCCTGGCACAATGGGGTCCTGGGCCGTGACTGTGGCTCTAATGTTCTAAGGCAAAAAGGAAAAGGAAAAACAGAATTTCAGGATCCAATAAGAAGGGATCCCAGGGAAGAATCCAGCGTGTTTGACGTTCTTTAGGGACATAGCAACAGCCAAACTGCATCAGCCCATTGGTCGTCCATGCCCTTATCCCACCCCTTGGAACTGTCCACGCTCTTCAGCTCATACAAAGAAAATTACGTATATCACCCCGTGGTCTTACTTTTGTAAACCCCCACCCCGTCCCCTGCTATGCCACATGAACACGTCTTGTCTCCTGTCAGCACGTCCCGTCTTTGGAGCACACTCTGTCTGTCTGTCTAGTGCCACACTCAGCACAATGAGGCCATGGACCTTGCCAGGGATCCTGGACAGGCCCTTCAGTGCTACAAAAGACCATGCTCCATATTTCACACGGGAGGCTGCATCTGTGGTGAGGGCGCCGGAGTGGGACTCCAGACAGCCCGTCTCAGTTCCCAGCTCCGCCGGAGACTCTCTGTGTCATTTGATGTGTGTGCGCCTTAGTTTCCTATCTGTAAAATGGGGATAATGATGCCTCCTTTGGCGATGTAGAGCATCAGCTCCTTAGGGCAAGGACTGACCCTGCACAGTTCTTACCACAATGGAGCCAGAGCTCTGGGCAATGTTAGAGATCCACACGGCGTTAAATAGGAGAGATCCCTGACTGCTGTGAATCTGCTCTACCTGCACTGGAGTCCATGGACCAGATTCCCCAACTGGAGTGAACCAGCCGTAGCTCTGCTGGAGTCAGTGGTTCAGACACCAAGTGATGTCAAAGTGGCCATCGCTATATGTAGTGAGATTTCTATACATTTCTGGCCCAATAGAATTACTTTCCTTGGTGCCCAGTTGATTGTGTGTTGTTGTAAGCAGGTTTTCAGTTGCAGAAGCTCCCTTTCCCATCTAGAGGGTGATGTTTACCCCTATGCAGGTCCCTTGAAAACCCAATTTTCTGTCAAAGAAAAGCTTGAAAGGAAAATGTACAACTAGTCCTTGACGACAATGGTGAGGGGGGGTTATACAACTCACAATGTTCATGATTCATGTAAATGTCTGATCCTTTTCTGAAAACTACTAAGCTGTTGATCTCAATAGTGTCTTGTGGTGATCAGTTTTTCGGGCTAAGTGTGCAAATATAATAAATATTTTAGGACTTAAGTGGTATATAACCGTTAAACTCACTTTCTGCAAAAACGAATGAATATAATATCACACCTCCGCTTTAGGCTGGGAATTTCAGAGAGGCCTAAAGGGAGCTAGGTGTCTAATTCCCATGGATTTTTAATTTCCTTGGACTTCGAGGCTGGAGTTTCTAAAGGGCCCAACTTTTTTTTCCTTTCATGTTTTTATTGTTTTGTTAAATTTCACTTTTTATTTGCCAGTCTCATAAATGGGTCCAGTCCTCTCCACACACTGGTTTCCATCTTTATTTTTAATTTGCACACCAAGAAGAAGCAACTTAGAGACAAGTTCCAAGAAAACAGCTGAGGATGAAAAACAAAAAAACCCTCATTTTAGTCCTAGGTTTAGGTTTTATACACATTGAATGTAGCTCAAAATTCAAACGCAACAAATGCAGAAGACACAATACATATGTACAACAAGTCCAAAATACAGTGCGTGTGAGAAGTGTAGAGTTCTCACATCCACTAAATCTCCTATTAGCATGTTTTCTTCCTTTTTTATTTCTCTTTCTATCTCTCTGTCTGAGTAGAGGGTAACATTTAGAAAACCATTAAGAAGCCCAGTTCTCCCTGGGAGCTAGGTGTTTTTGAAAAATCCCACTGAGTGCCTAAATATCTTCTAAAATGTGGCCTAAGGTCTAGATTTACAAAGAGGATGAGGTGCCTAGTGGGATGCACTAAGACTCCTCAATAGGTCAGGTGCTGCTGACATTGGGTCCGTGCCAGCTGATGAAGGAATTATTTTCTTCCTTTTTTTGAGTTTGCAGAAGATGCTGCCCTGGCTTCTGTAGATTTGTGCAATGAGGCTGAGATTTTCAAAGTCAGCTAGAAGATTTGGTTCTCCAATTCCTATTAATTTTAATGCAGACTGAGTGTGCCTATCCTTTAGGCAGCTTTGAAAATATCAGCCTGAAAGCATGTCCAAGACAGCTAGATGCTTTTAGGAGCACTTCTATGATTTGTAGAGCTCCAGATACACAGGTAGGGCTCTACGCGAAAGGAGAGAGAGAAACTCTCACAGAAGCCACATAAGAGCCACGCGGATGAATTTATAGACTTATTTCAATGCTCAC
>NW_027132066.1:0-1067 GCF_026122565.2 Emydura macquarii macquarii | reverse complement strand
AAGTTTTTAAAGGGCCGCAGAACTCTCGTTGTTTTTGCCATATTGGCTTCGATAAGAAAAGCTCAAAGGATAGAAGCATCTACGTTGTTTTTGGCAACGAGAGTTCTGTGGCCCTTTAAAGACTAAAGTCTTTAAAGGGCCACAGAACTCTCGTTGTTTTTGCCATATTGGCTTTGATAAGAAAAGCTCAAAGGATAGAAGCATCTACGTTGTTTTTGGCAACGAGAGTTCTGTGGCCCTTTAAAGACTAAAGTCTTTAAAGGGCCACAGAACTCTCGTTGTTTTTGCCATATTGGCTTCGATAAGAAAAGCTCAAAGGATAGAAGCATCTTCATTGTTTTTGGCCACAGAACTCTCGTTGTTTTTCCTATATTGGCTTTGATAAGAAAAGCTCAAAGGATAGAAGCATCTACGTTGTTTTTGGCAACGAGAGTTCTGTGTCCCTCTAAAGACTAAAGTCTTTAAAGGGCCACAGAACTCTCGTTGTTTTTGCCATATTGGCTTTGATAAGAAAAGCTCAAAGGATAGAAGCATCTACGTTGTTTTTGGCACAGAACTCGCGTTGTTTTTGCCATATTGGCTTTGATAAGAAAAGCTCAAAGGATAGAAGCATCTACGTTGTTATTGGCACAGAACTCTCGTTGTTTTTGCCATATTGGCTTTGATAAGAAAAGCTCAAAGGATAGAAGCATCTACGTTGTTTTTGGCACAGAACTCTCGTTGTTTTTGCCATATTGGCTTTGATAAGAAAAGCTCAAAGGATAGAAGCATCTACGTTGTTATTTTTGGCACAGAACTCTCGTTGTTTTTGCCATATTGGCTTTGATAAGAAAAGCTCAAAGGATAGAAGCATCTACGTTGTTTTTGGCAACGAGAGTTCTGTGGCCCTCTAAAGACTAAAGTCTTTAAAGGGCCACAGAACTCTCGATGTTTTTGCCATATTGGCTTTGGTAAGAAAAGCTCAAAGGATAGAAGCATCTACGTTGTTTTTGCCATATTGGCTTTGATAAAAAAAAGCTCAAAGGATAGAAGTATCTACGTTGTTTTTGGCAACGAGTTCTGTGGCC
>NW_027132065.1:0-1093 GCF_026122565.2 Emydura macquarii macquarii | reverse complement strand
GGCAGATGACAGAAGAAGGAGAAATGGTCTCAAGTTGCAGGGCAGGAGGTCTATGTTGGACATTAGCAAAGCTTTTGATACTGTCTCTCACAGTATTCTTATCAGCAAGTTAAAGAAATATGGGTTGGATGAATGGACTATAAAATGGATAGAGAACTGGCTAGAGCATAGGGCTCAACGAGTAGTGATCAATGGCTCCATGTCTAGCTGGCAACCGGTCACAAGCGGAGTTCCCCAGGGTTCGGTCCTGGGGCCGGTTTTGTTCAACATCTTTATTAATGATCTGGAGGATGGGGTAGATTGCACCCTCAGCAAGTTTGTGGCCGACACTAAGCTGGGGGGAGTGGTAGATACCCTGCAAGGTAGGGATAGGATACTGAGTGACCTAAACAAACTGGAGGATTGGGCCAAAAGAAATCTGATGAGGTTCAACAAAGATAAGTGCAGAGTCCTCCACTTAGGAAGGAAGAATCCCATGCACAGCTATAGACTGGGGACCGACGAGCTGGGCAGCAGCTCTGCAGAAAAGGACCTGGGGGTAACAGTGGATAAAAAGCTGGATAGGAGTCAGCAGTGTGCCCTGGTTGTCAAGAAGGCTAATAGCATATTGGGCTGCATTAGGAGAGGCATTGCCAGCAGGTCACGGGAAGTGATTATTCCCCTCTATTTGGAATTGGTGAGGCCGCGTTTGGAGTATTGTGTCCAGTTTTGGGCCCCCCACTACAAAAAGGATGTGGACAAGTTGGAGAGAGTGCAGCGGAGGGCAACAAAAATGATTAGGGGGCTGGAGCACAGGACTTATGAGGAGAGGCTGAGGGAACTGGGCTTGTTTAGTCTGCAAAAGAGAAGAGTGAGGGGGGATTTAATAGCAGCCTTTAACTACCTGAAAGGGGGTTCCAGGGAGGATGGGGCTAGGCTAGGCTGTTCTCGGTCGTGGCAGATGACAGAACAAGGAGCAACGGTCTCAAGTTGCAGGGTGGGAGGTCTAGGTTGGACATTAGGAAAAAGTTTTTTACTAGGAGGGTGGTGAAGCACTGGAATGGATTACCTAGGGAAGTGGTGGAATCTCCATCTTTAGAGGTTTTTAAGTTGC
>NW_027132064.1:0-1094 GCF_026122565.2 Emydura macquarii macquarii | reverse complement strand
AGAGAGAGCGGGAAATCAATGACCTGTGTTATCCAGGATGCTTTCTGGTTGCCGAGGGCCCTGTCCCTTCTTCGCAGACGTGGCGGCAGAGCGCTGTCCCTCTCGCCCTGCTACTCTTCACAAAGCTGATTGGCGAGGATGGAGTGCCACTCAAATGCAGAAGCATTCGCATCCTTGGAATGTGCTGCGTGAGTGAGCGGACGGACGGGGGAGCTTGATGCCAGCAAAGCCGAGGCCACGAATCCCAGGCTGTCTCCTGCACTCGCCCAGCCTTCTACTCCTGAGCGGAGCACACAGAGAGCTTAGACTGAGCCAAAGCGGGCAAGGGCTGCGCTGGCGTGGGGCAGTGAGCCTGTGGTGGTCCCTCCAGGCTGAGGGAGGGCTGTTTCGCTTTATGCTGGCTCAGGGGCCAGGGAACCTGCATCCAGCCTGCTACAGATCCCCGGCTGGGTTTGCCACTGCCTCTGCTCGGGTTAGAGCTAAGAGGTGGTGTTTTCTTAAGTGTGGTGCTTGTCCCAGAGCTAACGCCGACCCTGAGGCACAGCGCAGGGAGGGAGCGTTGGTGTTAGAGATGAGGAGCATGGCTGGGAGCCAGGACCCCTTCCCCAAGTCCGGGTAACCCCCCAAATGAGGCTGTAGTCTGCTTAAGGCCCCGGAGCCCTGCCTTTGCCTGGCTGCGGCCTAAAGGCTCTGCTATGGTGGGGAATTAGCTCAAGCGGTAGCATGCTCGCTTTGCATGCGAGAGGCAGCAGGGTCAATGCCTACATTCTCTAGCGAGGCTACGGGGGCCCCTTCTGTGGCTCTCATGAGCGGGAGCTCTCGGTGTTCCGAGTGTCTCTAGCAATGAGGAAAAAGCACCAAAGTCCTTCTCTATTTCCCCCCACAGCCAACCAATGTCTTTCTCCTTTTTATAACACATTCCTGACCTCATGAGCGTCCCCCCCCCTTCGACCAGCTGAACTTGACAGCCCTCGGGAAGCTTCGTAAGGGGTTCTCCTAGTGCAGCCTCAGATGCGAAAAGCCCGTGAGAGTTCGTGAGCTGTTGGGAGAAGCATGAAAAGGAGATGCAGGACTGGCTCCTTTTCCTAGCACAT
>NW_027132063.1:0-1077 GCF_026122565.2 Emydura macquarii macquarii | reverse complement strand
TTGAGAGGGGGGCAGTTAGTATATTGTGTGACATCAGCATGGCAGAATCATAATAATCCATGTGGGATATGCCATGCCAGGTGTGGTTAGGAAGGTTATGATATGCTAAGTAAGAGAATATTACTTATTTCCATGTGTAATATGTGAAAGGGAAGTTATAGATGTATTTGAGATGTCTGTGTTTCAATTGTGCTGCCTGAGCAACACCCCAGATAGGAAGGCTGCAGAACAATGGCCAGCGTAATGGCCCATTAAGGCCTTCCCAGGTGCGAGGGGCCCAGAGAAAGAAGCCAGCATCACCAATGAGTCACCAGAACCTGCTTACGTGACTGGACCCCAGGCACACCTGAGAAGAGAGTCACCAGGATTGGCCCATATGACTCTGGACTCCATTTAGCTCCAGCAAAGTTCACAGGCCACATGGCGGAAAGACAGAGGATATGTAAGATCAAGCCAGAAACCATTTTGTCTTTGTTCCTGTCCAGTCTGCAGACATGCACCTATCTCTGGATCAATTCATCTTGCAGCTGAACCGAAGGACTCAGACCCATCCAGGTACTGGATGTGAACCAGAGGAAACTATACAAGCCTGCAAATCTACATTTCTTCCAGAAACCTGAAGTATATGGACTTTTAATCATTTGTATATCTGTGATTTACTTTAACCCTTTAACATTTCTCACATGGTTTATTTCTTTCTTTTTACAATAAACCTTTAGTTTAGACACTAAAGGATTGGCTGCCAGCGTGGTATTTTAGGTAAGATCCAAACTTATATTGAACTGGTGCTGTGGCTGACCCCTTGGGGTCAGAGGGAACCTTTTTAGCAAAGAGCAGAGAGTTTGAGTAATTGGTCTCTTTGCTGGGCCTGGTGCTGATTTGGGAGCCTGGAGCTGAAATGCAGTGAAGGGGGCTGTGGGCATTTGTGGACTGGCTTCGTGATATCCAGCGTGGAGTAATTAGAAGCAGTTCGTGGCTGGTTGGGAAGCCGGGCTTCAGCGTCACCCACCAGCGTGAGGAGAATCCGCTCTCCTTTTGCAGCCTGCCCTGACCTTGGCATTATCAGGTGGCTACCCT
>NW_027132062.1:0-1071 GCF_026122565.2 Emydura macquarii macquarii | reverse complement strand
CATCACCCGGAGGGTCCAGCTCAGTAGCTGATGTCGGCAGAGCCTGGGGCTGCCCCAGGGGGCTAGTTCCAGCCACTGGAGACTGTCCCCACCACCTCAGCTGGGAAATGAGGGAGCTTTAAGGAGGGTCTCTCCCCAGCACTAACCTGCTGCAGGAACCAGCAGCTGCTCAGCCTGGCTCCTCCACACCCAACAGGACAGAAGGATGCAGCAGATCCCATTGTTCCAAACTTGTCAGCTCTAGGACTCTCCTACTGTTAGTAGGTTCCCCAGTCTCTGGGGCAATCTGGGCTGCCCAGTCCAGTCCTTTGTCCCTGGATGGCTGAGCTGGGTTTGTTCTACACACGCCTTGACCAGCTGTGAACTGCCCAGGAGAGTTTTGCCTGGACAAGTTTCAAGCCAGGAGGACACATCTCGGGGAAGGTGACACGGTGCAGCCTCACAGCCGTACACGGGACATTGCAGCCAGCCTGGCACTAGGACAATACTGAGCTGTCCATCCCCAACTTCAGAAGACAGCCCGCGTGCCGCGCTGTGCGCATAGAGCACACACAATGACACTAGGAGGGGCTGAGCATGGGGTGCAGGGCGTCCTAGCAGGGGGAGAGGCACAGACATCCGCCTCCTCCACCTTAGCAATAACCAGGCCCTCCGCTGGCAGCGGCTAATGTCTGAGCCCCCCTGGCCCGTCGCTGCAGCCCCCAGGGACACTCAGGCAGGGCCCGATCTCATTTGCCCAGCCGCCCTCACCCCCTGCCCGAGCTGGCAGCGACTCTGGTCTGACACCGGCCTGGCTGAAGCTCTGAATCCTGCCCAGAGATCAGGCCAGGACCCCACTCAGCCCAAACATTCAGGAGACGACACCCAAAATCGGGAGTCTGTCTGTAAACAACTGTAATAAATCGTGGGCAGAGTGCGTGGGTGTGTGTGTGCGGAGGAGTGAAGGGGGGGTGTGAGTGTGTGTGTGTGTGGGGGGGCAGGTTGTGTCTGGATATTTGCTGAGAAGTTTCCGAGCCCTGAATTCCCCTGCCCAACCCCCAGCCTTATTTCACCACAAAGGGGGAAAATCCC
>NW_027132061.1:0-1073 GCF_026122565.2 Emydura macquarii macquarii | reverse complement strand
TTAATTAATGCAAACCAACATGATTTTATGAAAAATAGGTCTTGTCAAACAAACCTTATTTCATTTGATGAGGTTACAAGCTTGGTTGATGATGGTAACTGTGTGGATGTAATATACATAGACTTTCGTAAGATGTTTTACTTAGTACCACAGAATATTCAGATTACAAAATTAGCACTATGCAATATCAATAAAACACATGTAAAATGGATTAAGAACTGGCTAACCAACAGATCTCAAAAAGTAGTAGTCAATAGGGAACCATAATTGAATGGGAGTTTTTTCCAGGAGGGTTCCACAGCAACCAATACTAGGACTGACACTATTCAACATTTTCAATGATCTCAAAGTAAATATAAAATCACTGCTGGTAATATTTGTGGATGACACAAAGATTGGGGGGGATGGGACAGTCGATAACAATGAGAGCACGGCATCCATATAGTGATCTAGGTTGGTTGGGAAGCTGAGCCCATTCAAACAAAATGTGTTTCAATATAGCCAAGGGCAAAGTTCTACACCTAGGAACAAGGAATGCAGGCCAGATCTGTGGGTTCAAGGCACGGGTAAACTGGGTGAAGTGTAATGGTCTGTGAAATACAGGAGGTCAAACTAGATGATGTATTAGTCCCTTTTTGGCCCCAAACTCTATGAATCTACACAAAGATAAGCAGGACCCAACTTATTAAAAATAATTTTATAAAAGCAAAACAAATTGGTCTGTTAGCATCTAAAAGACAAAAAATAGACCCATTAATTAGAAAGCCTTACACTGTAATGTTTCCATCCCTCATTCAAGGAAAGGAGGCCTGCAGGCAGGCCCATGTTTGATACATACCTGGCTTAACATTTTCTAGCTATTAACCCCAGTTAAGTAAACTTGAATTGCTCTAGTGGACAGCTGTCCAGAGGGGAAAGAAAGAAAAGCCATTAGGACATTATTATCACTTGTGTACCAAGTGAAAACGACTGTTTGCTGTAATAAACTGACTACCGCCTATGTTCCTGTGCCCTCTGCTGGAATAGATCATACCTATTCTTGAAATGTTGAACAGTCAGTTCCCTCTGCCAGC
>NW_027132060.1:0-10713 GCF_026122565.2 Emydura macquarii macquarii | reverse complement strand
GGTCAAAACTGATGCTTGATTTCCAGCTTTCAGCCATTAGATTGTGTTATAACTTTCTGTGCTAGATTGAAGGGCCCATTGTTAAATATTGTTTCCTCATGCAGTTGCTTACAGACTGTGATCAACTCTCTTTGTTCAGCTACATAGATCGAGCGCCTTAAGTCTCCCTGTAGAAGGCATGTTTTCTAATCCTTTGATTGTTATTGTGGCACTTCCTTAACCCCTCTCCACTTTATCAACATCCTTCTTGAATTGTGGACATGAGAACTGGACACAATATTCCAGCAGTCCTCACCCCAGTGCCAAATACAGAGGTAAAATAACCTCTCTGCTCATAGCTGAAGATTCCCCTGTTTATACATCCCGATTGCATTAGCTTTTTTGGCTGCAGCATCGCATTGGAGGCCCATGTTTAGTTGATTTTCCACCGCAACCCCCAAATCTCTTCAGAGTCACTGATTCCCAGGATAGAGCCCCCAGCCTGCATTCCTTGATCCTAGATGTATACCTTTACAGTTAGCTGTACTAAAAGGCATATTAGGGAGACACAGAGGGACGGACTGAGTTACCCGAAGTCACAGAAGAAGGCTGTGGAAGAGCATGAAAATGTAGCCAGTTCTTCAGAGTCCCAGACGAGCACTTTAACCACTGACCCATCCTTCCTCTCTAGCGGCAAGTGGTTGGGAATGGGTCCCCTGGCATCTCAGCATGCTGCATTGCCAACCATTATCCTAGTAAGACAGGCTCTCCATTGCCCTGACCATCCCAGGAGCCCTTCTCTGCACCTGGGCAAGTCAGAATTCATGTTTCTTGAATATCAATTACCAGAATTTCACTCAGTTTTCCAAAGGAGGGCTCGCCAGTGACTTGTATTATGCTCATAATACTTCTCTGTCTCACCTGATACATTCTAGGGGCTTGTTTGCCTTGTTCACAGCTGGATCACATTGGTGCTCACAGTCATGCTGGCACTCACTAACACATCCAGCTCTTTCTCCTCCTCTGTCTTTTCCAACTAACCATGGCAATATAAAATGAGGTGCAGGGAATAGAAGTACTTCTGTAGATGGCATTCGTGAGGCAAGTGCTGGAATTCTGCATTCGGGTTGGATGCACAAAATTTACAAATATGGAAACACTGAAGAGGGTGCAGATAGAGCCATAAAAATGATTGAAGAGCTGGAGAAAATGCCTTAAAGTGAAAGTCTTCAAGATCTGAACCTGCTTAGCTTCACCAAAGGAAGACTGAGCACTGACCTGATTAAAGAGTACAAGCACCTCCACAGGGACAATATACTAGTCCTAAAGGGCTCTTTAATTTAGCACTGAAAGGTATAACAGGAACCAGTGAGTGCAAAACTGAAGCTAGAAAACTTGTATGTGGAAATTAGTCTCCTATTTTTAACACTGAGGATGATTAACCAGAGGATTAAACTCCCAAGGGACATGGTGAATTGTCCTGGTATCTCCTAATGAAGTCTGGAAAAGTCCTGGAAAAGAAGCTTTACTGATGAACAAGTTAAGTTTAATCCAACACAAGTTGTTGGGCTCGTATGGGTGTAAAGAAGAGTAATTCTGTAGTCTCTGAAATATAGGAGGTCAGACTAGATGGTCTAATGGTCCCTTTTGGCCTTAAATACCATGAATCTATGAATCATTGTCTTGAGGGGATCGATATCTGGGATGCAATTTCAAAAGTTGATACTCTGAATACTTAAATGAACTAAACAGAAAGATACGTTGGCCAAGAAGAATTAGAGTTGTCACAGTAAAAACAGAACATATGGTCTCTTTACCATCTAAACCAGGTATTTTCTTGTCTTGGGGTGGAATCTCACAATTGTCCCACTCTTAGAGCTGGGTACAACACCTCGTCTATGCCAAATGCTTATCACGATGCAGTCAAACTGGACACCTGAGTCGTTTCCCTTTGAATGCTTGAGACCAGAGCTATACAGTCACCACCAGCGTCCTGTAAACATGTATGTTTATTAGCAGACAGCACAAAGCATTAGAGAAAATGGTTATAAAATAACAAGCAGCTGTCACATGTCTGCACTCATCTTTCTCACACATCCCTACAGGCTAAGATAGACAAGCTTTTCTCTGGAGATACAGGGACACAAACAACCTATGAGAAGGCGAGAAGCTCCAGGCACCCGGCCTTGTTTCCCTGCGTCCCTGAGAGAGCACCTTCCCATTTGTTTGCCCCTTTCTTGTGGAAGCAGCTTTATTTCAAAGCCTGCCTGTGTGAGCCTGGGCCCAGTCACCATCGTGCTGAGCTCTGTCTGTGTGACAGGCCCAAGAGGTGAAGCTGACCTTTGCCCTAAACCTGCTTTCTCCCAGCCAGACCATGTAAGATGACGCCCTTTGGCCGTTGCTCCATTGTTTGGCAGTTAGACCCATTCAACCCCAATGACTTGAGCACACCAGTCTGGTGCATGGCCTGAAACCTTGGTTTCCCCCTGACCATCCAACCCTCCCCTCAAAGATCCAGCACCTAAACCTCACTGTGGGGAGCAGATCGACAGTCACCCCCAAGCACCCCCACATCTGCCCGAGTACCCAGGGGCTGGAGTCATTGGGATTCCCAGAGGCCAGCTGTCACAGGAGGCTGTGGTAAGGATGTGGCCTCTGACAGGCAAAGGTCAAGGGTATTGCTCTTTGGATCCCTGGCAGACCTGATCTTAGGGTCTCCCCTGGCCCCCTCCTCAGAGTATCTGAGCACCTTGAATGTATTCATCCTCTCGCCACCTCTGTGAGGCAGGGTAGGGCAGGGCAGGGCAGAGCTATTATCTGCTTGTGTAGAGGCTCAGAGACGGTGGCTTGTCCACAGTCACACACTCAAAGGGAATGAAACCCAGCTCTCCTGACATGCAGAGCAGAGACCAAATCACAAGACCAGCCTCCCAGCTGGAACAGCTGGATTCTCTCTACTCCAGAAATGCCCCCTGTGCTGTGGAGAGAGGGGATAGCAAGGAGGCAGTTACAGGGGTTTGATTCTCTTTCCTGCTCCCCATCATCCCTCCGTAAAATGCTTCCCTTTGCACCCGGTAGCCCTTGTGCCCATTTTGCACAGGTTTATAAGGCAACACGAGGGGTGTGGCTGTGGAAGAGTCAGGCCCATCATCCAATGGGATTCTGCAGCCCAGCTAAATGGGAAAAACAACGCAAGGATTTTCCACAGAGGTTAACGCTGAATGGCTCCTGGTTGCCATAGACATAGCTCAGCTGATCTGCGCCTCACAGTACTCAACTGCACCAACTTATGTGAAACTCATGTGCAGAAGTTGTGAGTGCTTTTAAACAGCTGCCACAGGCATCCCACCCAGAGGTGCCTGCGTATAGAGAGGCAGTGTGACCTAGTGGATAGAGCAGTGGTCAAGTCAATGGCTTCTAATCCCAGCTGAGCTACTGGCCTGTGGCATAACAAGAGCAAAGTCACTTCACCTCCCTGTGACTCGGTTTCCTTATTATCTATCTTTTTTCTAACGATTCCCAGCATTCTGTTTCCTTTTTTGTCTCTTGCCACACGCAGAGCGGGTGCTTTCTGGGAATTTTATACAGTGGCTCCAAGATCTCTTGCCTGAGTGGTAACAGCTAATTTAGACCTCATCATTTTATATGCAGGATCGGAATTATATTTTCCAAAGTGCATCACTTTGCATATATCAACATTCAATTTCATCTCTCATTTTGTTGCCCAATCATCCAGTTTTGTGAGATCCCTTTGTAACTCTTTGCAGTCTGCTTTGGACTTAACTATCTTGATTAATTTTTTGTCATGTTTTGTATCATCTTTTTTCCATTCCATGAATATGTTGAACTATACTGGTCCCAGTGCAGACAGCAGGGGGACACCACAATTTACCGATCTCCATTCTCAAAACTGACCGTGTATTCCTACCCTTGGTTTGCTTACTTTTAACTAGTTACTGGTCCAGGAGAGGACCTTCCCTCTTATCCCATGACAGATTACTTTGCTCAAGAGCCTTTGGTGAAGGACCTTGTCAACGGCTGTCTGAAAATCTAACTGCACTGTATCCACTGGATCACCTTTGTCCACACGCTTGTTTACCCCCACAAAGAATTCTGATAGATTAGTGAGGCATGATTTCCCTTTACAAAAGCCATGTTGACTCTTCCCAAGAAATTATGTTCATCTACGAGTATAAAAAATTCTGTTCTTTCCTATAGTTTCAACCAATTTGTCTTGTAATGAAGTTGGGTTTACGGATCTGTAATGAAGCCTTTCTTAAATACTGGTGACCTCCCAGTCATCTGGTACAGAAGCTGATTGAAATGATAAGTTCCATACCAGGGTTAGTAGTTCTGCATTTCCACGTTTGAGTTCCTTCAGGAATCTTGGGTGAATCCCATCTGGTCCTGGTGACTTATTACTGTTCAATGTATCAATCTCCTGATAACATGTGCTATATAAGCGCTAGTTTCTATTATTAAGCCTTGGCTGAGGAATCCCTGTATAGCCAATTACTGGGTCCCATTCCACTGCTGACCCGTCCAGCTGGGGCACAGCTTTGGTGCTGATAAATGCACCAGATACAAGATCGAAGTGCCTATTTTATCCTGTAGGTAGCCAGGGATGATATTCTGCTTTGTGCGCTTCACAACAACAGGCACACGCCTGGCCCTAGCAAGGGCTTAAAAATAATAATAAATTCTGCCCTAAACCCAGAACACAGAACTATCGAGTGAGTTTGAGCACTTAATATTTTATTTAAACTCTGCATAATTAACATTGGAAATTCCGGCCAACAGGTGCTGTTGCTTAGGAGATTAGGAGAATTCAACAAAGGGACTGGACGTTTTTACGTGTGACAGGACCATGCACAGCTGTGTGCAACAGAAGCAGAAAAGTTAGAAGAGTTTTTACCTCTTAGAGTTCCTGATCAGGACAGTGGGTTGGGGGTGCTTTGTGTAGAGTGGTCAATGGGGTCAGAGGCTGCCTGAATGGCTTCCCTTAAGGCTCCCGTTTTAATCAGGTCTCGGAAATGACTCCATTACAAGCGCGTGGGTGGAGGCGCAGAGGAAGGGTGGGCGGTCCTGCCCCTGGAATAGCCCCGCTCACAGCTGGTGCGGCTCTCATGGATCACGCAGCGGCCAGAGTGCCCAGGAAGCACCAGGACTGTGACTGCAAAACAGCTCTGCAGCCTTTCTCATGGCCCCTGGGTGTTTAACCAGAGACAGGACAGTGACAGGTCATGTACAAAGGACAAAGCATCTATGTTCCTTCTCTGTACTGACTGTATCCACAGGAATTCTAAAGTCTGAGCTGACACTGATACGGCTCTTTATGTGATACTATCCCACCCATCCCCTGGCTCTACATAAACACAAAGTCTGTTTAAATATTGCTGCCTGCCTCAGTCCCATCCCCCCAGTGCGCTGTCCTTCTTAGCAGCTGGTGACAGGGATCAGTAGCTCATGTCCTCCCATGTCCTCTGGAAGTGTCTAGGATGGAAAAGGTGGCTCATGATTTTCATCTCCGTGTCATCAGCGCTGGAGCCGGGTGATGAACTGACCCTTCACTTAACCAACACTCTGAATATCCTTGCACGAATGGCTTTGGTTTTCACACTGTACACAATTGGGTTAATCAGGGGTGGGACCAGCAAATAGGGTTACAGATCGCAACAACGCGGTGAAAGGCCATAGACAAGAGCAAGGAGGATACAGTGAACGTAAGCGAGTGGATGAAGAACAGCTGGGCAAAACAGGCATCAAAGCTGATCTCCCTAGAGTTAAACCAGAATATGCTCAGTATGGTTGGTAGGGTGGATATCGATATGCCAAGGTCTGCGATAGCCAACATGGAAAGGAAAAGTTACACGGGCTCATGGAGCTTTGTATCCATTTTTATAATGAATAGAATGACTGAATTTCCTAATATGGAAATCACATACATTAAGCAGAAGGGGATAGAAATCCAGACATGGGCATCTTCCTGCCCAAGTACTCCGGTGAGAAGAAACACAGCAGGTTGGAATTTGGTGTCATTGACAGCTGACATGTTGCAGTGGGATGGTCTGAGGAGTTTTGAACTTTGCTTCCTGAAAAGAGAAATAACAGGAGACTAGATGATATTAAACGAGCAATCATTCTGCTCTCAGTGCAAGTCTAGAGACTTGTAGAAGTTGAAGGAAGATCATCAAAAACATACTTTTGGATTTACACTTGACGATTACCTGTTCTATTCATTCCCTCTGAAGCACTTGGCATTGGCCATTGTCGGAACAAGAGACTGGGCTAGATGCAGATTGGTCTGACCCGGTATGGCCGTTCTTATATTTTTATAAAAACAACGAGAGTTCTGTGGCACTTTAAAGACTAACAAATTTAATTTTTTGAAGGCATAAGCTTTCATGAGACTCAGCTCACTTCGTCAGATGCAGAGGTAGTCTTTAAAGTGCCACAGAACTCTCGTTTGTTTGTTTTTTTTGCTGTATACAGACTAACACGGCTACCCCTCTGGAACTTATATTCTTATCTACACCACCGTTCAGAAGATTGGCACGGCAAGACTTCATCAGACTTCTAGTCAATCTAGCCTAGTATTCGGTGGCCAGTAACAGATAATTTGGAGAAAGGTAGAGGAAGCCCTGCAATAGACAGCTGTGAGATAACCTTGCCGCAGGGAAAGATTCCTCCTGACACCCACAGATTAGACATACTTTATAATGTAAATCAGAAAGCTTTACAGCCCTCGCAAACCTTTTTTTAAAAAGTCCCCAATACAGTAATTGGATTTTCTGTTTCCCCATATAAATAACCGGACCCTCTTTGTATCCTACTAAACTCTTGGTCCCATTGATTTCCTGTGATTGTAAGTTCCACAACCTGCTTGAGCACTGTGTGATTTTACATTTGTGTCCTTCCCTCATACATCTTCTCTGGCCCTCCACTTCTGAGTGTGGCCCATTGTATCATGTTTATACACATAGGAAGCACATGGTGAAAATGGTCATTTGATTTAGCACGCCTGCTTCGATGTTATGAATAAATGCGTTTCATTGCCTCCTTTTTTTTATTTTCTCCACTCCCAAGAGCCCAGATTACACCACTGCCTCTTTGCAGGACATATGATAAATTCTAAGGCCAGGTTCTGAGTTCAGGAACATTGACTTCAACAGTGTCACTCCAGATTTACATATGTAAATTCGATTGGAACCGATCTCTATTTACTTACACTTAGCCAATGCTCCCAGTGATAGACTCTGAACCCCAAGAATTGCTCCAAGAAAAGCTTCAGTGCTTTGCTGGGCCATTGTTGACTGAATCCAGAGAGGTCGATCCTCCTACAGGCTTCTATTTACCCTTACAGGACCCCATCCTCTCCACAGACAAGGGTTCTGTAGATATTTGTCACAATACAAGCTAACACAGACAGTTAATTCATCTCAGCGGGAGAGTCATTGGTGTGCATGAAAAGTGCAAATGTCGGATTTCACTCATATGCAGTTGAGTGCGCAAGTTAGTTCAGCCGTACTCATGTAACAGGTGATGGGGGTAAATCTTTGCTGAAACAGAGACCAGTGGTTCTGTTGACTCCTGACTTTTTGGAAAGTCTCCTGCAGATATTGCAGCGTTATTGTGTGAAAGACCCTGAATTTAAGTGTTAGGAACAACTGCTGGTCAGTTACCAGGAGACAGTGTCATGCAACTGCTCACTGAAGGAAAAATTAATATGATAAGCCCATTGCAAAGAGTAGTTGGAATACCTCTAACATACTTTCTAAAGCAAAGGCCATTAAGTAGGAAAGTTACCCCTGCTCCTTCCTGTACATATTCCAACAACTCTGTAGCTGGCGTTCCCTAGACATGCATGTCATGAAAGTTTGTAATAATTGTATTACTATGAAAAGTTTTGGCATTACATTTCAAGTACTGTTTTTTAAGGACACACATGTAAGCCCATTCTTTCCCCTCAGATTTTCTTTCAGTTATGATTGCTCAGGTTAGAGGGGGACCTATATTGTAGTGTGGGTCATCTGGATTTCTGGAGAATTTGAAAACATTGCAGCCTCTCGGCCCGCATTCATTCACTTGTCATCAAGGATTAGTCTGGGAAATCCTATGCAAGTAGAAGATCTTCTATCCTTGGCTTAATATCTGACTGGTTCCCATTGGAGTCTTTGTTGTCAATCTGCAGCCTTTATCCGGAGTGGTGCAGGCTTTGGGATCACAATCTACAATAATCGTTCCCTGGGCTCTCACTCTCCAGTACACTGGTTTTCAACCTTTTTTCATTTCAGGACATCTACAAAATTTCAAATGATGGTGTGAATCAAACACAGAGTCTGCAGACCCCCAGGGGTCTGAGGACCGCAGGTTGATAACCACTGGTCTAGTCCAGAGTAAGACCAGACCCTGTTCTAGTGCTACAATGGGGGTTTGCGGAAAGTGGTTTTAAAAGTGAAATGCATGAGTATTCATGGAAATCAAACTTCATTTCACACAAGAAAGTCGCCTATTGCTCACTCTCTCTCTAGCTGTCTCTGTACTGTATTAATGAAATATGCACCACCCTGGAATGGTATTGTTACAAGCAGGGAGCTGAGCTGCCATAATTAGGAATGTGTATGTTAAACCCAATTCTTGGGCTCATTGTTCATTGTCTGGGTATATTGGGTTAAATATCGGGATATTACGAGTACGGCTAGTCCTAGTTCTATAGCAGGCTACTGGAAAACAAGCAGGAAGGGAAACAATAGGTAAAGAAAAGCCATCTCTCACTAAACACTTCAGGGAGGTTGAGAGACAACCCCTGAGTTTCATGCTGTGAAGACCCCATTTCCGGGCTCCAGCCAAGTCACACAGCTTCTTTTGCCAGAGCTGGCAGTCTGTCCAGAGGTGGGGCAGCTGGTGCTGAGAAACTCATCAGACTTACAGACACACAGACACCGCTGGGGAAATCAGAAGACACTCAGCCTGCCTCGTCCCCATCTGAGTTGAACAGCTTGAGAGACACGTACAGACTTGTTTTAAAACTCTTTTATTCTCTCCTGTGATCTTTATTCCTGCAGTCCAGACTGAACAACACTAGTCACTCTTGTCACCATAGGTCACAGACTACTAAAGGGAAGAACCTGCTGCTGCTGGGCAAACCAATTTGACTCTCAGTGTGTGGTAGCCCAGGGCCCAGTCTGAGACTGGGAGGATGGGTGGGATTTCACCCCAGGAGAAGGAATGGGAGGCGGCTGACATCTGGCATTCAGAAACCAGAGAGGGGGCAGAGACAGGATGCCCTGTAACTGTGAGGGGCTGATACAGGGCAGAAAATGTTGGAACTCACCCCACATCAGGAAACAAAACTGTTCCATGTGCCTTATATGACCTTTTTACCAAAGCAACACAGCTCTGAATTCCTGCATTCACAATCGATCCAGAGAATAAAATCTTTGAACACGGATTTGCTCATTAAATTTCCAGGAGCAAATAAACCTTAAGGGATTTGGGAGCTACTCACTGATATTGCATGCACTGTTCTCCACCCTAGAGCACAATGTACCTCTGGAAATGGGACCTATGGACAAATCCTGACTCAGGGCTCAGGGTATTGGGGTTTTCAACATTCCAAACCTCTTTGTACCTGCACAACAGCTCTAAGATCATCTCCAGGCCTTTGGAGAGCACAGGTTCATCGGAGATGGCAAGCACGTCTGTTACACTACCCACAGGATCTGCGGAAGGGCCGTTGTAGAGGATGGAAGGGGGTGGAAGTAGATGTGAAGGCTGGTTAGAGTAGCTGGTGAGGCATAGACTGGCTGGGAGGTTTACACCTTTTCATACCCAGAGTACAGCCATAGACTCAGTCAGTGCAAGATTCATTGCTGTTACGAGAAAGGGGAAGACGACAAGATCTGGGTGGCAGATTTGGCTACCTTGTGATGGCAGAGAGGGCAACAGAGTCAAAGATGGAGGAGAGTGAGGAATGGTGAGTATCAGCAGCCATACTGATGGCAAATAGGTCTGAGAGCATATGAGACTCCACCAGTGCTGGGGGTCAGGAAGACATGGAAAGGCCGAGTGACAGTGTGTGTGGGGGTGTGGGATGATGGGTGAGGACACTGCAAGAAGTCAGGTGATGGTCGGAGAAAGCAGTGCTTGGTGATGGATTGATAAGACATCAGGTGTGAGGAACTTCTCAGACTGTGAACTGCCACACGTCTCAGATCAACCAAATTGGGACAAAGCACCCTTCATTAACGAGGAGACATCCTTTCCCCCTCCTGTTATACAGGTTTAATGTCAGTGGCCCCAGGGATCACATTCTGCAGGTGTATTTTCCCAATTTGTCACGAAGCTCTTTGGTTTTGATCCCATAAATGATAGGGTTGAACATGGGGGGCACAAGGAGATAGAGGTTGGCCAAGAGGTCCTGAACGTGGGAAGCGATGACCTGACCTGATCTGTCTATAGAGGGCAGAGAAGAGGCTGCTACTACAACCCATAACCAACACACAGATGTGGGGTGTGCAGGTGTTGAGGGCTTTTCGGTTGGCTTTTTGAGGGAGATCCTGAGGACGGCCCTGATGATCAGCCCGTAGGACAGGCCAACGAATAGCACGTCTAATCCGATGATCACTAATATTAGAACCAGGCTGTACATCTGGATGACTGTGGTGTCCCCACACAACATCTTCACCACAGCGAGGTTCTCGCAGTACATGTGGGGGATAATGCGGTTGGTGC
>NW_027132059.1:0-1078 GCF_026122565.2 Emydura macquarii macquarii | reverse complement strand
GAAGATCGAGGCAGAAACCCTAAACTTGCAAACCCAAACCCTGGATACCGAGGCCAAAACTCCAACCCTGGAAACCCAAACCAGGGGACCGTGGCCCAAACCCTAACCCTGCAAACCCTGGGGGCGGAGATTAAAACCCTAAACCTGCAAACCCAAAACCGGGGGACCGAGGCCCAAATCCTAACCCTGCAAACCCAAACCCTGCGAACCGAGACCCAAACCCTAAACCTGCAAACCCAAACCCAGGGGACTGAAGCCCAAACACTAACCGTGCAAACCCAAGCCCTGGGGACCGAGGCCCAAACCCTAAACCTGCAAACCCAAACCCGGGGGACCGAAGCCCAAATCCACACCCTACAACCCAAACCAGCGGGACTGAAGCCCAAACACTAACCGTGCAAACCCAAGCCCTGGGGACAGAGGCCCAAACCCTAAACCTACAAACACAAACCCGGGGAAACGAAGCCCAAACCCTAACCCTGCAAACCCAAACCCTGAGGACCGAGACCCAAACCCTAACCCTGCAAACCCTGGGGGCGGAGATTAAAACCCTAAACCTGCAAACCCAAATCCGGGGGACCGAGGCCCAAACCCTAGGTCTGCAAACCCAAACCCGGGGGTCCGAACCCCAAATCCCAAACCCTGCAAACCCAAAGCCGGGGGACCGTGGCCCAAACCCTAACCCTGCAAACCCAAAGACGGGGGACCGAAGCCCAAACCCTAACCCTGCAAACCCAAACCCGGGGGACTGAGGCCCAAACCCTATACCTGCAAACCCAAACCCGGGGGACCGAGGCCCAAATCCTAACCCTGCAAACCCAAACCCTGCGAACCGAGACCCAAACCCTAAACCTGCAAACCCAAACCCGGGGGACCGAGGCCCAAATCCTAACCCTGCAAACCCAAACCCTGCGAACCGAGACCCAAACCCTAAACCTGCAAACCCAAACCCAGGGGACTGAAGCCCAAACACTAACCGTGCAAACCCAAGCCCTGGGGACCGAGGCCCAAACCCTAAACCTGCAAACCCAAACCCAGGGGACCGAAGCCCAAACCCACACCCTGCAAACCCAAACCC
>NW_027132058.1:0-10780 GCF_026122565.2 Emydura macquarii macquarii | reverse complement strand
TTTTTGGTATCAAAGCCAATATGGCAAAAACAACGAGGGTTCCACTGCACTTTAGTCTTTACAGTGCCGCGGAACCCTCGTTGCCGAAAACAATGTCGATGCTTCTACACTTTGAGCTTTTGTTATCAAAGCCAATATGGCAAAACAAAGAGGGTTCGGCGGCACTTTTGTCTTTAGAGTGCCGCGGAACCCTCGTTGCCGAAAACAATGTAGATGCTTCTACACTTTGAGCTTTGTTATCAAAGCCAATATGGCAAAAACAACGAGGGTTCCACTGCACTTTAGTCTTTAGAGTGCCGCGGAACCTCGTTGGCGCCGAAAACAATGTAGATGCTTCTACACTTTGAGCTATTATCAAAGGCCAATATGGCAAAAACAACGAGGGTTCTGTGGCACTCTAAAGACTTTAGTCTTTAGAGTGTCAAAGGAACTCCGTTGTTTAGAACAATGTAGATGCTTCTACACCTTGAGATTTTCTTATCAAAGCCAATATGGCAAAACAACGAGGGCTCTGCGGCACATTAGTCTTTAGAGTGCCACCGGAACCCTCGTTGCCGAAAACAATGTAGATGCTTCTACAATTTGGCTTTTGTTATCAAAGCCAATATGGCAAAAACAACGAGGGTTCTGCGGCACTTTAGTCTTTAGAGTGCATAGGAACACTCGTTGCCGAAAACAATGGAGATGCTTCTACACTTTGAGCTTTTGTTATCAAAGCCAATATGGAAAAACAACGAGGTTCCGCGGCCTTTAAAGACTTTAGTCTTTAGGAGTGCCGTTGAACCTCGTTGCCAAGAACAATGTAGATGCTTCTACACTTTGAGCTTTTGTTATCAAAGCCAATATGGCAAAAACAACGAGGAGTTCCGCGGCATAAAGACTTTAGTCTTTAGAGTGCCGCGGAACCCCTGCTGACGAAAACAATGTAGATGCTTCTACACTTTGAGCTTTGTTATCAAAGCCAATATGGAAAAAACAAGAGGGTTCGGCGGCACTTTTGTCTTTAGAGTGCCGCTGAACCCTCGTTGCCGAAAACAAGGTCGATGCTTCTACACTTTGAGCTTTTATTATAAAAGCCAATACGGCAAAAACAACGAGGGTTCCGCGGCACTCTAAAGACTTTAGTCTTTGAGTGTCGCTGAAACTCCTCGTTGCAGAAACAATGTAGATGCTTCTACACTTTGAGCTTTTGTTATCAAAGTCAATATGGCAAAAACAATGAGGGGTTCCGCGACACTTTTGTCTTTAGAGTGCCGCGGAACCCACGTTGCCGAGAACAATGTAGATGCTTCTACACTTTGAGCTTTTGTTATCAAAGCCAATATGGCAAAAACAAAAGGGGTTCGGCGGCACTTTTGTCTTTAGAGTGCCGCGGAACCCTCGTTGCCGAAACAATGTAGATGCTTCTACACTTTGAGCTTTTGTTATCCAAGCCAATATGGCAAAAACAACGAGGGTTCCGCGTCACTTTCAAGACTTCAGTCTTTAGAGTGCCTTGGAACGCTCGTTGCCGAGAACAATGTAGATGCTTCTAAACCTTGAGCTTTTGTTATCAAAGCCAATATGGCAAAAACAACGAGGGTTCCGCGGCACTTTAGTCTTTAGAGTGCCGCGGAACCCTCGTTGCCGAAAACAATGTAGATGCTTCTACACTTTGAGCTTTTGTTATCAAAGCCAATATGGCAAAAACAACAAGGGGTTCGGCGGAACTCTAAAGACTTTAGTCTTTAGAGTGCGCGGAACACTTTTCGTTGCCGAAAACAATGTAGATGCTTCTACACTTTGAGCTTTTGTTATCAAAGCCAATATGGCAAAAACAACGAGGGTTCCGCGGCACTCTAGACTTTAGTCTTTAGAGTGCCGCTGAACCCTCGTTGCTAAAACAATGTAGATGCTTCTACACTTTGAGCTTTTGTTATCAAAGCCAATATGGCAAAAACAACGAGGGTTCTGCGGCACTTTAGTCTTTAGAGTGCCGCGGAACTCTCGTTACCAAAAACAATGGAGATGCTTCTACACTTTGAGCTCTTGTTATCAAAGCCAATACGGCAAAAACAACGAGGGTTCTGCGGCACTTTAGTCTTTACAGTGCCGCGGAAACCTCGTTGCCGAAAACAATGTAGATGCTTCTATACTTTGAGCTTTTGTTATCAAAGCCAATATGGCAAAAACAACGAGGGTTCCGCGGCACTCTAAAGACTTAAGTCTAAAGGGTGCCGAGGAACCCTCGTTGCAAAACAATGTAGATGCTTCTACACTTTGAGCTTTTGTTATCAAAGCCAATATGGCAAAAACAATGCGGGTTCCGCGGCCCTTTAGTCTTTAGATTGCCGCGGAACACTCGTTGCTGAAAACAATGTAGATGCTTCTACACTTTGAGCTTTTGTTATGACAGCCAATATGGCAAAAACAACGACGGTTCCGCCGCACTCTAAAGACTTTATTCTTTAGAGTGCCGCTAGCTCTCGTTGCCGAGAACAATGTAGATGCTTCTACACATTGAGATTTTCTTATCCAAGCCAATATGGCAAAAACAACGAGGGTTCTGCGCACTTTAGTCTTTAGAGTGCCGCGGAACTCTCGTTACCCGAAAAACAATGTAGATGCTTCTACACTTTGAGCTTTTGTTATCAAAGCCAATACGGCAAAAACAACGAGGGTTCTGCGGCACTTTAGTCTTTACAGTGCCGCCGGAACCCTCGTTTCAAAACAATGTAGATGCTTCTACACTTTGAGCTTTTGTTATCAAAGCCAATATGGCAAAAACAACAAGGGTTCGGCGGCACTCTAAAGACTTTTAGTCTTTAGAGTGCCGCGGAACACTGCGTTGCCGACCACAATGTAGATGCTTCTACACTTTGAGCTTTTGTTATCAAAGCCAATATGGCAAAAACAAAGAGGGTTCGGCGGCACTTTTGTCTTTAGAGTGCCGCGGAACCCTCGTTGCCGAAACAATGTAGATGCTTCTACACTTTGAGCTTTTGTTATCAAAGCCAATATGGCAAAAACAACGAGGGTTCCGGGCACTCTAAAGACTTCAGTCTTTAGAGTGCGCGGAACCCTCGTTGCCGAAAACAATGTAGATGCTTCTACACTTTGAGCTTTTGTTATCAAAGCCAATATGGCAAAAACAACGAGGGTTCCGCGGCACTCTGACTTTAGTCTTTAGAGTGCCGCGGAACCTCGTTGCCGAAAACAATGTAGATGCTTCTACACTTTGAGCTTTTGTTATCAAAGCCAATATGGCAAAAACAACGAGGGTTCTGCGGCACTTTAGTCTTTAGAGTGCCGCGGAACTCTCGTTGCCGAAAACAATGGAGATGCTTCTACACTTTGAGCTTTGTTATCAAAGCCAATATGGCAAAAACAACGAGGGTTCTGCGGCACTTTAGTCTTTACAGTGCCGCGGAAACCTCGTTGCCGAAAACAATGTAGATGCTTCTACACTTTGAGCTTTTGTTATCAAAGCCAATATGGCAAAAACAACGAGGGTTCCGCGGCACTCTAAAGACTTAAGTCTTTAGAGTGCCGAGGAACCCTCGTTACCAAAACAATGTAGATGCTTCTACACTTTGAGCTTTTGTTATCAAAGCCAATATGGCAAAAACAACGAGGGTTCCGCGGCACTTTAGTCTTTAGAGTGCCGCGGAACACTCGTTGCCGAAAAAACAATGTAGATGCTTCTACACTTTGAGCTTTTGTTATCAAAGCCAATATGGCAAAAACAACAAGGGTTCGGCGGCACTTTTGTCTTTAGAGTGCCGCGGAACACTCGTTACCGAAAAACAATGTAGATGCTTCTACACTTTGAGCTTTTGTTATCAAAGCCAATATGGCAAAAACAACGAGGGTTCCGTGACACTCTAAAGACTTAGTCTTTAGAGTGCCGCGGAACACTCGTTGCCGAAAACAATGTAGATGCTTCTACACTTTGAGCTTTTGTTATCAAAGCCAATATGGCAAAAACAAAGAGGGTTCGTGGCACTTTGTCTTTAGAGTGCCGCTGAACCCTCATTGCCGAGAACAATGTAGATGCTTCTACACCTTGACCTTTCTTATCAAAGCCAATATGGCAAAAACAACGAGGGTTCTGCGGCACTTTAGTCTTTACAGTGCCGCGGAACCCTCGTTGCCGAAAACAATGTCGATGCTTCTACACTTTGAGCTTTTGTTATAAAAGCCAATATGGAAAAACAAAGAGGGTTCCGCGGCACTTTTGTCTTTAGAATGCCGCGGAACCCTCGTTGCCGAAAACAATGTAGATGCTTCTACACTTTGAGCTTTTGTTATCAAAGCCAATATGGCAAAAACAACGAGGGTTCCACTGCACTTTAGTCTTTAGAGTGCCGCGGAACCCTCGTTGCCGAAAACAATGGAGATGCTTCTACACTTTGAGCTCTTGTTATCAAAGCCAATATGGCAAAAACAACGAGGGTTCCGCGGCACTCTAAAGACTTTCTTTAGAGTGCCGCGGGCCTCGTTGCCGAAAACAATGAAGATGCTTCTACACTTTGAGCTTTTGTTATCAAAGCCAATACGGCAAAAACAACCAGGGTTCCGCGGCACTCTAAAGACTTCAGTCTTTAGAGTGCCGCGGAACCCTCATTGTCGAGAACAATGTAGATGCTTCTACACCTTGAGCTTTTGTTATTAAAGCCAATATGGCAAAAACAACGAGGGCTCTGCGTCACTTTAGTCTTTAGAGAGCGGCGGAACACTCGTTGCCGAAAACAATGTCGATGCTTCTACACTTTGAGCTTTTACTATCAAAGCCAATATGGCAAAAACAATGAGGGTTCCGCGACACTTTAGTCTTTAGAGTGCCGCGGAACCCACGTTGCCGAGAACATTGTAGATGCTTCTACACTTTGAGCTTTTGTTATCAAAGCCAATATGGCAAAAACAACGAGGGTTCTGCGTCACTTTAGTCTTTAGAGTGCCGCGGAACACTCGTTGCCGAAAACAATGTAGATGCTTCTACACTTTGAGCTTTTGTTATCAAAGCCAATATGGCAAAAACAATGAGGGTTCCGCGGCACTCTAAAGACTTTAGTCTTTAGAGTGCCGCGGAACCCTCGTTGCCGAAAACAATGTAGATGCTTCTACACTTTGAGCTTTTGTTATCAAAGCCAATATGGCAAAAACAATGAGGGTTCCGCGACACTTTTGTCTTTAGAGTGCCGCGGAACCCACGTTGCCGAGAACAATGTAGATGCTTCTACACTTTGAGCTTTTGTTATCAAAGCCAATATGGCAAAAACAACGAGGGTTCCGCGGCACTCTAAAGACTTTAGTCTTTAGAGTGCCGCGGAACCCTCGTTGCCGAAAACAATGTAGATGCTTCTACACTTTGAGCTTTTGTTATCAAAGCCAATATGGCAAAAACAAAGAGGGTTCGGCGGCACTTTTGTCTTTAGAGTGCCGCGGAACACTCGTTGCCGAAAACAATGTAGATGCTTCTACACTTTGAGCTTTTGTTATCAAAGCCAATATGGAAAAAAACAAAGAGGGTTCGGCGGCACCTTTGTCTTTAGAGTGCCGCTGAACCCTCATTGCCGAGAACAATGTAGATGCTTCTACACCTTGACCTTTCTTATCAAAGCCAATATGGCAAAAACAACGAGGGTTCTGCGGCACTTTAGTCTTTACAGTGCCGCGGAACCCTCGTTGCCGAAAACAATGTCGATGCTTCTACACTTTGAGCTTTTGTTATCAAAGCCAATATGGCAAAACAAAGAGGGTTCCGCGGCACTTTTGTCTTTAGAATGCCGCGGAACCCTCGTTGCCGAAAACAATGTAGATGCTTCTACACTTTGAGCTTTTGTTATCAAAGCCAATATGGCAAAAACAACGAGGGTTCCACTGCACTTTAGTCTTTAGAGTGCCGCGGAACCCTCGTTGCCGAAAACAATGGAGATGCTTCTACACTTTGAGCTCTTGTTATCAAAGCCAATATGGCAAAAACAACGAGGGTTCCGCGGCACTCTAAAGACTTTCTTTAGAGTGCCGCGGAACCCTCGTTGCTGAAAACAATGAAGATGCTTCTACACTTTGAGCTTTTGTTATCAAAACCAATACGGCAAAAACAACCAGGGTTCCGCGGCACTCTAAAGACTTCAGTCTTTAGAGTGCCGCGGAACCCTCATTGTCGAGAACAAAGTAGATGCTTCTACACCTTGAGCTTTTGTTATTAAAGCCAATATGGCAAAAACAACGAGGGCTCTGCGTCACTTTAGTCTTTAGAGAGCCGCGGAACACTCGTTGCCGAAAACAATGTCGATGCTTCTACACTTTGAGCTTTTACTATCAAAGCCAATATGGCAAAAACAATGAGGGTTCCGCGACACTTTAGTCTTTAGAGTGCCGCGGAACCCACGTTGCCGAGAACATTGTAGATGCTTCTACACTTTGAGCTTTTGGTATCAAAGCCGATATGGCAAAAACAATGAGGGTTCCGCGACACTTTAGTCTTTAGAGTGCCGCGGAACCTTCGTTGCCGAGAACAATGTAGATCCTTCTACACCTTGAGTTTTTGTTATCAAAGCCAATATGGCAAAAACAACGAGGGTTCTGCGTCACTTTAGTCTTTAGAGTGCCGCGGAACACTCGTTGCCGAAAACAATGTAGATGCTTCTACACTTTGAGCTTTTGTTATCAAAGCCAATATGGCAAAAACAAAGAGGGTTCCGCGGCACTCTAAAGACTTTAGTCTTTAGAGTGCCGCGGAACCCTCGTTGCCGAAAACAATGTAGATGCTTCTACACTTTGAGCTTTTGTTATCAAAGCCAATATGGCAAAAACAACGAGGGTTCCGCGGCACTCTATAGACTTTAGTCTTTAGAGTGCCGCGGAACCCTCGTTGCCGAAAACAATGAAGATGCTTCTACACTTTGAGCTTTTGTTATCAAATCCAATACGGCAAAAACAACCAGGGTTCCGCGGCACTCTAAAGACTTCAGTCTTTAGAGTGCCGCGGAACCCTCATTGTCGAGAACAATGTAGATGGTACTACACCTTGAGCTTTGGGTATTAAAGCCAATAGGGCAAAAACAACGAGGGTTCTGCGGCACTTTAGTCTTTACAGTGCCGCGGAACCCTCGTTGCCGGAAACAATGTAGATGCTTCTACACTTTGAGCTTTTGTTATCAAAGCCAATATGGCAAAAACAACGAGGGTTCCGCGGCACTCTAAAGTCTTTAGTCTTTAGAGTGCCGCGGAACCCTCGTTGCCGAAAACAATGTAGATGCTTCTACACTTTGAGTTTTTGTTATCAAAGCCAATATGGCAAAAACAACGAGGGTTCTGCGGCACTTTAGTCTTTAGAGTGCCGGGGGACCCGCGGTGCCGAAAACAAATTAGATGCTTCTACACTTTGAGGGTGTTGTATCAAAGCCAATATGGCAAAAACAACGAGGGTTCCGCGGCACTCTAAAGACTTTAGTCTTTAGAGTGTCGCGGAACCCTCGTTGCCGAAAACAATGTAGATGCTTCTACACTTTGAGCTTTTGTTATCAAAGCCAATATGGCAAAAACAATGAGGGTTCCGCGACACTTTAGTCTTTAGAGTGCCGCGGAACCCTCGTTGCCGAAAACAATGTAGATGCTTCTACACTTTGAGCTTTTATTATCAAAGCCAATACGGCAAAAACAATGAGGGTTCTGCGTCACTTTAGTCTTTAGAGTGCCGCGGAACACTCGTTGCCGAAAACAATGGAGATGCTTCTACACTTTGAGCTTTTGTTATCAAAGCCAATATGGCAAAAACAAAGAGGGTTCGGCTTCTACTCTAAAGCACTTTTGTCTTTAGAGTGCCGCGGAACCCTCGTTGCCGAAAACAATGTAGATGCTTCTACACTTTGAGCTTTTACTATCAAAGGCAATACGGCAAAAACAACGAGGGTTCCGCGGCACTCTAAAGACTTTAGTCTTTAGAGTGTCGCGGAACCCTCGTTGCCGAAAACAATGTAGATGCTTCTACACTTTGAGCTTTTGTTATCAAAGCCAATATGGCAAAAACAATGAGGGTTCCGCGACACTTTAGTCTTTAGAGTGCCCCGGAACCTACGTTGCCGAGAACAATGTAGATCCTTCTACACCTTGAGTTTTTGTTATCAAAGCCAATATGGCAAAAACAACGAGGGTTCTGCGTCACTTTAGTCTTTAGAGGGCCGCGGAACACTCGTTGCCGAAAACAATGGAGATGCTTCTACAATTTGAGCTTTTGTTATCAAAGCCAATATGGCAAAAACAACGAGGGTTCTGCGGCACTTTAGTCTTTAGAGTGCCGCGGAACACTCGTTGCCGAAAACAATGGAGATGCTTCTACACTTTGAGCTTTTGTTATCAAAGCCAATATGGAAAAAACAACGAGGGTTGCGCGGCACTCTAAAGACTTTAGTCTTTAGAGTGCCGCGGGCCCTCGTTGCCGAAAACAATGTAGATGCTTCTACACTTTGAGCTTTTGTTATCAAAGCCAATATGGCAAAAACAACGAGGGTTCCGCGGCACTCTAAAGACTTTAGTCTTTAGAGTGCCTCGTAACACTCGTTGGCGAAAACAATGTAGATGCTTCTACACTTTGAGCTTTTGTTATCAAAGCCAATATGGCAAAAACAACGAGGGTTCTGCGGCACTTTAGTCTTTAGAGTGCCGCGGAACTCTCGTTGCCGAAAACAATGTAGATGCTTCTACACTTTGAGCTTTTGTTATCAAAGCCAATACGGCAAAAACAACGAGGGTTCTGCGGCACTTTAGTCTTTACAGTGCCGCGGAACCCTCGTTGCCGAAAACAATGTAGATGCTTCTACACTTTGAGCTTTTGTTATCAAAGCCAATATGGCAAAAACAACAAGGGTTCGGCGGCACTCTAAAGACTTTAGTCTTTAGAGTGCCGCGGAACCCTCGTTGCCGAAAACAATGTAGATGCTTCTACACTTTGAGCTTTTGTTATCAAAGCCAATATGGCAAAAACAAAGAGGGTTCGAAAGCACTTTTGTCTTTAGAGTGCCGCGGAACCCTCGTTGCCGAAAACAATGTAGATGCTTCTACACTTTGAGCTTTTGTTATCAAAGCCAATATAGCAAAAACAACGAGGGTTCCGCGGCACTCTAAAGACTTCAGTCTTTAGAGTGCCGCCAACCCTCGTTGCCGAAAACAATGTAGATGCTTCTACACTTTGAGCTTTTGTTATCAAAGCCAATATGGCAAAAACAACGAGGGTTCCGCGGCACTCTAAAGACTTTAGTCTTTAGAGTGCCGCGGAACCCTCGTTGCCGAAAAACAATGTAGATGCTTCTACACTTTGAGCTTTTGTTATCAAAGCCAATATGGCAAAAACAACGAGGGTTCTGCGGCACTTTAGTCTTTAGAGTGCCGCGGAACTCTCGTTACCGAAAACAATGGAGATGCTTCTACACTTTGAGCTCTTGTTATCAAAGCCAATACGGCAAAAACAACGAGGGTTCTGCGGCACTTTAGTCTTTACAGTGCCGCGGAAACCCTCGTTACCGAAAACAATGTAGATGCTTCTATACTTTGAGCTTTTGTTATCAAAGCCAATATGGCAAAAACAACGAGGGTTCCGCGGCACTCTAAAGACTTAAGTCTAAAGGGTGCCGAGGAACCCTCGTTGCCGAAAACAATGTAGATGCTTCTACACTTTGAGCTTTTGTTATCAAAGCCAATATGGCAAAAACAACGAGGGTTCCGCGGCACTTTAGTTTTTAGAGTGCCGCGGAACACTCGTTGCCGAAAACAATGTAGATGCTTCTACACTTTGAGATTTTGTTATCAAAGCCAATATGGCAAAAACAACAAGGGTTCGGCGGCACCTTTGTCTTTAGAGTGCCGCGGAACACTCGTTGCCGAAAACAATGTAGATGCTTCTACACTTTGAGATTTTGTTATCAAAGCCAATATGGCAAAAACAATGAGGGTTCCGCGACACTTTAGTCTTTAGAGTGCCGCGGAACCCTCGTTGCCGAAAACAATGTAGATGCTTCTACACTTTGAGCTTTTGTTATCAAAGCCAATATGGCAAAAACAAAGAGGGTTCGGCGGCACCTTTGTCTTTAGAGTGCCGCTGAACCCTCATTGCCGAGAACAATGTAGATGCTTCTACACCTTGAGCTTTTGTTATTAAAGCCAATATGGCAAAAACAACGAGGGCTCTGCGTCACTTTAGTCTTTAGAGAGCGGCGGAACACTCGTTGCCGAAAACAATGTCGATGCTTCTACACTTTGAGCTTTTACTATCAAAGCCAATATGGCAAAAACAATGAGGGTTCCGCGACACTTTAGTCTTTAGAGTGCCGCGGAACCCACGTTACCGAGAACATTGTAGATGCTTCTACACTTTGAGCTTTGGTATCAAAGCCGATATGGCAAAAACAATGAGGGTTCCGCGACACTTTAGTCTTTAGAGTGCCGCGGAACCTTCGTTGCCGAGAACAATGTAGATCCTTCTACACCTTGAGTTTTTGTTATCAAAGCCAATATGGCAAAAACAACGAGGGTTCTGCGTCACTTTAGTCTTTAGAGTGCCGCGGAACACTCGTTGCCGAAAACAATGTAGATGCTTCTACACTTTGAGCTTTTTTGTTATCAAAGCCAATATGGCAAAAACAATGAGGGTTCCGCGGCACTCTAAAGACTTTAGTCTTTAGAGTGTCGCGGAACCCTCGTTGCCCGAAAACAATGTAGATGCTTCTACACTTTGAGCTTTTGTTATCAAAGCCAATATGGCAAAAACAATGAGGGTTCCCGCGACACTTTTGTCTTT
>NW_027132057.1:0-10676 GCF_026122565.2 Emydura macquarii macquarii | reverse complement strand
GGGAGTGACTGAGGGTGGGCTGTGGGAAGCAGGACGATCTCTGGTTTGGGGCTGTGGGGAAAGTACCAGGACTCTGCACTCTGGGTCTGACACAGACGGACTTAGCTGGGACTTTCTGGGTTCTGTGCTAACAAAGAACTTTGCTAGGCTGTGTTCGGGACCACTAATAAACCCCTCTGTTTTACACCCCTGGCTCAGAGTCACTGCTGACCGCGGATGTCGGGGGTGCATCGCTCCCCTCTGCGGGTGTATAAGGCTTTCCCCAAGTGTCCTATTCAGGCGGACCCACTGCAGGAAGCTCCTGGTGTGGAACAGGGGTGCTGATGGCTTCGAGGTCAGTCCCAGCAGGCGCTGAAGTCAAGGAGGCTTACCCTAGTGAGAGTCTGCCCTGAGTGTCACACAGCAAAGGGTACTGCCCGGGTGACTATTCTTTTATGGATTTCTGACTTTCCTTCCCTGAGATGCTTCTCAGCCTTGGGGGAACCTCAGCGGTGGTAAGTGGTGTGTGCATGGGGAGGGCTAGGCTGGGATTTGTGGCTGTGCCGTGTATGCTGATTGAGTTTGCCGTCATGCCTTGGAGGCTGGGGAAATTGTAGGGAAACAGTCATGAAATCAAAATAAATTATATCACAGAATTGGGTTTAAAATTAATTTTTTACTAAATTAATAACATTCATTCATAAACCATGCTCATTCATAAACCATGCTCATTCATAAAACTGCCACACTGTGCTCATTGAAAAAGCTGCTTTATAGAGCCGCTTTCCTTCACCTGCTATTAAAGCCACCCTTCGGTATCAATATAGCTATCACTGATAAAGCTGTCTTTCAGTTATTTGTCTTTCAGTTACTTGCTCCTTCTCCTTTTGTTGTTTGTCACTTGTGCTCTTATTGTCACTGATAGAAATTGTTATAAAAATTGCCTTTATAAAATTATCTTTTAAGTGATTCATTTCCTTATTGCCACCAACAGAAGTACCATTCCTTCAAAGTATTCATTCTTTAACATTATAACTAAAGTAACTCTTTTTAATTGCTTGTTCTATCACATTGTAACCAAAGTCGGACATGATTCCATATTGTAACTGAAACTCCAATTGTGCAGTCTCAGAATAAGCGTGGCATATCACCTTGCCCCCTGAAAAAGATCCCGTGTGTTTCTATCGGCATAACAGAAGGTGGGTTGGAAATTGTGTTCCCAGTCCGGCTTTGCAATTTTGCTGTGCCTTGGAGGTGCTGACATGGTGTCAGAAAGGTTAGCAGGGGGCACCTGGGGAATCTGGACAGGTGTCCCCTCTACATGCCCCTTAGGCTGTGCAGACTCTTGAGGACATTGCACTGCGGCGGGTGACTGGGAGGCAGAGAGCGGCCTTATTCCAAAAAGTAAAGGGCAGCACGAGAGACTGTGAACTTATTCACCCAGATGTCCCCTCCCAGAGGTGCTGCAGGAGTGAGAGGGATTTGTGATCTGTGCCGGGAGAATGACCCTGCAGCTGTCGCCCCTGACGCTCAGACAACAATTGAGCGATTTACTGGCCTTAGGTTCTGTTTTATCTCCCCTGCAGACACAGTGGAAGTGCAGAGAGACTCCACAGGGTCCTGCAATGGTGCTGTGAGGCTGTCACTGTCCCCAGCCTTTCTACCTCAGCCTGTGAAAAGTCATTAAGAGCTTTGCTATCCCTAGGGTGTCCTAGGGCATTTATACCTCAGCAGGGAGCTGTCGTCCTAGCACCAGTACAGGTGGGTGGTGCCCGTGCCTGCCTCATGTTACCTGGGAACAGCAACCCCCCCCCCTCTATTCCTGTAACCTCTGTCTCCATGAACTTCCACATTTCAAACTAATGAATTTTCGCAGAGCTCGGAACTGCTGCGGGAGGTAGAGTCTGAGGTAGAGGCCCCTCGCTCACACAGCCCTGGGCTGGGCTCTCACCCACCTTCCCCTGGCCCAGCTACCGACTCCCCACCCCCAACTCCCCACCCTCCCCCATCGTGCTGGGACCAGCTCCCCTCACAGGCTGAGGCTGAACCGCTGAGCGGCCCATACAGCAGGGCCCCCCCAGCACTCTCACCCCTGCCCCCGCGCTGCCCCCTGTGGCCATTTCACTCCCCCCTCCATGGGCAGAGACTCCCCCAGGGCAGGAAATGCCGGGACCTTCCCCTCGCTCACTGGTCCCGTCGCACTCACTGGGCTCCTCCCTCCCCCCGTCATTTATGTCAGGGGCTCTTCCTCCTTTGGGTCTCTCCCCTCCCCTCACATTACATGCCCCCAGAGTCTTCCTTATGTCAGCTGGGCTCTTCCCTTCCTGCTGCTGCAGCCCCCTCCAGACCCCATTTTCAGCCTCTACCTCCGATGCAAACCACACACCCCCTGCCCAGCCCCCCAGCCCAGCAGCTAGTTTTCCCCACCCCCTTCTCTGCCCCTCTCTCCTCCCCCCTGTGACAGGCCTAGTGCTGGGAACTGAGGGGCAGGTGGCGGGCGGGGGGGGCAGGTGATGCCCTTTAGACCCTCCCCTGGGCACAGGCCTGGGGGCTGCTCAGCGCTGGGAGGGGACAGTCTCTGTGCAGGTGTCGCTGTCAGGGACCGAGATTCCCTCCGGCCTGGGCTGGGACCGGGCAGATGATCAGGGGAGCCGCGTTTTCACCCCCAGCATTGTAACCAGGACAGAAATAAGGGCGAAGCATCCCAGAGAAGGTGCCAGTGAAAGTGAAGAGCCGGGACCTGTCAGTGACATTGTAAAATGAGACCTCGCCTGCCTCATAGTCTAGGAAAATCCCCACCCGGCTGGGCCTGATGCTCATGGGAATGGGGGTGTTGGGGGAGGTGCGCGCCTCATATTCCCCATCCCACAGCCACACGGCCCAGTATCCATTCCCAGGTGAGAGTGTGACCCACCCCTTCCTGCTCACAGATTCCCTACAAACCCCCAGGTCCCACTCAGGCTTGTCTCCCACCTCCACCTCCCAGTAACGCCTCCCGCCCGGGAACCCCTCAGCGCCCAGCACACAGGGACGACTGTCAAATCTCTCAGGATTGTCAGGCAGATCCTGGCGTGTGTCTCCGAGTCTAACACGTTTCCGATCTTCAGACAGGACGAGGTTAGGATTTGCCGTGTCTGGATCCAGAGTCACGTCCACTGGGGAGAGAGTCACAGAGTCAGGGCCAGGCAGGGGCTGGTCACGGGGATCAAAGGGAAATTAATCTGCATCCCCGTTAATTGCTGTGGGGGCGGGGGGATTGTTGCCCATTAAGGGGAGTCAGGGGCCGTCTGCCCATGGGAGCGAACTTGAGGGGAAGGAGAGCAGGAGCAGGGGAGGGGGCTGAGGTGAGAAGGTGGGGAAAGGGAGGGTGGGGAAGGGGAGGGGAGGGCAGCCCAGGGACAGGGGAGGGGATAGGCTGATGATCGGAGGGGCAGAGGGGAGGGGCAGGCACAAGGGCAGTGGGGGCAAGGGAAGGAACAGACACGAGGAGAACAGCAGGGGGTGAAGGGAGGGGCAGGACCCAGGGGGCAGAGGGGTGTGAAGAGGAGGGGCAGGTGCCAGGGGTGGGGGGAGGAGGAGTGGGGCAGGTGCCAGGAGTAGGGGGGAGGGAAGGGGCAGGCACCAGGGGCACAGAGTGAGGCAGGAGCCAGGGGCAGCTGGGGTGTCTAGGGCAGGGGTGATGACCGGAGGGCAGAGCGAGGGCTTGGGCAGGTGCCAGGGGGCAGATTGGGGTGATGGGAGGGGCGGGTTTCAGGGGGGCTAAGTGGGAAGAGGAGGCCCAGGGAGGCAGAGGGGGAGTGAAAGGAGGGGCTGGCCCCAGGGAACTATTTAGACACCGAGGGGCGTCTGCAGCAGCAGAGATTGAGGGACCCCACGTCAGACACCCCAGAGCCCAAGCTTCAGTCCCAGACACGTCTACACAGCTAATTTAAATTACATGGTGCAAACCCCACGTCTGTCACCCCAGCTCTGAGACTCGCTGCCGCGGGCCGTGTAAACGAACCCTTTGTGTTTATAACATGAGACTTTTCCCAAAGTCAAACACTCGATTTTCTTCCTGCGCCCGGCCAGATTGGTCTGAAATGTCCAGCGTTTTCTCCCCAGGCTGGAGAGCGCTGAGGGGACCTTGTAGGGGAAAGCAGTTCAGGGTCACAGGCAGGGGGGGATGATCAGGGCTAATGTGGGGAGTGTCTACAAGTGCCGGGTGTGTCCGTGGCTGTGGGATGTGGGGAGCTGCGGAGGGCAGTGCCGGCGCAGAGGGGGCCTGGATTCAGAGTGTCTGTGAGCCTTGGGGACGGGGCAGGTTGAGAGCAGGGAGTGAGATGGGGAGCTCTGGGCTAGCAGGGCCTATTCACCACCGTGCAGGCATGGACTGTGGGGGTCACCGCTGCGGGGGGGGGGGGGATCTGGTGCCATGTCCTGCTTGCCATGTCCTGCTTGGTACCTCGTGCAGCACCAGGGCAGGAGACTGCGGGGGCTGGGCGCTCTCCCAGGGTGGGCTGGGCAGACAGTGCCGGGGTGAGGGGACATGCGGTGTATGTGGAGCAGGCAGATGTCCCGTTTTTTTGGACTTTGGAGGTGGCGACCCTAACAGGCCCCCCAGCAGTGTTTGTGCTCTGTGCAGGGACCCCTGGGCCAGTGGTGCTGCAATGTGTGTGCATGGACCCTGGGCTTTCTGACCCCTGCTGGAGCTGCCCCAGACTCTCCCAGCATGCACCAGTGCACACATAGCCAGGCAGCATGCTAGGAGCAAACACACATACACACACACAGCTCAGCCACAGCTGTGAGGCAGAAAAGGTGCCGTGTGGACACAATTTGCTGTAACTGGGTCTGGGGAGTGTCACAAGCTGATTATAAAAACCCGTCTGCTCTTGCAATGGGGACAGGGCCTTCCTCGCCCCAAACCCATAGACACAGAACAGCTCCTGTCTGGCCATGTTATGCTAGGAGGAAATTGTGGGCTAGAGCCCGGTCTGAGCATGCAAATCCTGTGGCTGGGAAGAGAGAGCTGGGAAGCTCAGTGCCAGTTATGGACAGGTGAGAATGTCCGCCCTGGACAGCTGACAGCAGGGTCAGGATTTCCTCACCAATCAGCCCTTTCCAACAGGGGGCGTGTCCCTGCCCTGCAATAAACCCGGGTGTCGTCTGCCCCTTTCCATCTGCCCCAGTGACATTGCTGCTTCTAGCCTATTGAATGTCATAGGAAAATGCTTTGGGCAGGGATGGGAGCAGAGAGCCCCCAGGGGGAGGAGGGGTCTCACCCTGGATAAAATATCGGTGGGATGTACAGTACCTGCGTAGGTCTGGGCGATTCTCCACCCTGCAACCAAGCACAGACAGAGGGGTGAGAACGCCCCTGAACACAGAAGGGCTGAACAGGAGATAATGTCAGACAAGGTGATACTGGGAGGAATGGAACTTACTGAACTCAGCCTGGAGTTTCTCTAAAAAGAAAACAAAGAGAAACGTGTCAATATCACATGATCTCACCAGAGGAAGCGAGTCAAAAAGGCCTTAAAGCAGGGAAGTTAAAATCCTTAGATTGGCCTGGAGGTTACGTCAGCAACCAGAGCCTGGCACCCCCTGGGCAACAAAGGCATCAGCAAGGGGAGAAATACAGTAACCCCATCCGGCCACCTGGGCAGGTGCAAGAGAGTGTTAGAGCCAAACAGGGATCCCTCAGCACATGGCAAATACTAACCCTGTGAGCCAGGAGAAAGGAGCGTGCAGTGCAGCAGGTGACGTGTGTGATGGGAATTAGGAAGCTAGACTGGAATTAGCAGCGTGAACGGCCTGAGATATAAATCAAATACTAGGGAATCATTTCAGTCCATCAGAATCTATCTGTAGACAATCGATGGGTCCCTGGTTCAGCAGGGGATAAAGGGAGCAATTAGGGAGGATAAGGACAATGCTGAGAGACTAATTGATTTCATTACATCCGTTTTTACCACAGAGGATGCAGGGGAGAGACCAGCCCTGGAGCGGCTCTTTTCAGGAAATAAAGATCAGGGATTGAGACGTGAAGAAGAGATATTGGAACAAACTGATCAATGAAAGAGCCAGCAGCCACCAAGAGTAGAGGAGATCTCTCCCTAACATCTGCTGGGAGAGCAATGCAGCAGAGCACAGACAATCCAGGAAGGTTTTGCAGCGTGTTGCGGACATCTTCCTGGTGCAAGTGCTGGAGGAACCTACTAGGGGTCGTGCTCCTCTTGACCTGCTGCTCACAAACAGGGAAGATTTGGTAGGGGAAGTAGAAGTGGGTGGTAACCTGGGCAGCAGTGACCATGAGATGGTCGAGTTCAGGATCTTGACAAAAGGAAGAAAGGAGAACAGCAGGATATGGACCCTGGACCTCAGAAAAGCAGAGTTTGACTCCCTCAAATGGGCAGGATCCCCTGGGCGGCTAATATGAGCGGGAAAGGAGTCCAGGAGAGCTGGCTGTATTTTAAAGAAACCTCATAGAGGGCACAGGAACATACCATCCCAATGTGCAGAAAGAATAGCAAATATGGCAGATCACCAGCTTGGCTTAACAAAGAAGTCTTTGGTGAGCTTAAACACAAAAAGGAAGCTTACAAGAAGTGGAAGCTTGTTCAGATGACTAGAGAGGATATAAAAATACTGCTTGAGCATGCAGGAGTGAAATCAGGAAGGCCGAAGCACAATTGGAGTTGAAGCCATCACCTACAGCCCACAGCTAAAAGCTCTCCAACACATAATTAAGGATCTACAACCTATCCTAGCAGATGATCCCTCACTCGCTCAAGCTGTGGGAGGCAGACCTATCCTTGCTTATAGACAGCCCCCCAACCTGAAGCAAATACTCACCAGCAACCGTACACCATACAAGAAGAACACTAACCCAGGAACCTATCCCTGCAACAAACCCCGTTTCCAGCTCTGCCCACACATTGACTCTAGTGACACCATCACAGATCCTAACCACATCAGCCACACCATCAGGAGCTCATTCACCTGCACATCTACTAATGTGATATACACCATCATGTGCCAGCAATGCCCCTCTGCCATGTACATTGGCCAAACTGGACTATCACTACGCAAAAGAATAAATGGACACAAATCAGACATAAAAAATGGTAACATCCATAAACCAGTCGGAGAGCACTTCAGTCTCCCAGGACACTCTGTAACTGACTTGAAAGTTGCCATTCTTCAACAAAAAAGTCAAAAACAGACTTCAGTGAGAAACTGCAGAGCTGGAACTCACATGCAAACTTGACACAATCAGACTGGGTTTGAACAGGAACTTGGAATGGTTCTCTCATTCAGGAAGTAATTGTCACTGTTCACACATTCTCACCTCCTAATCAATGGTTGTGAATAGGCCTCAGCTACTCTAACTGAATGGACTTTGCTTATACCTACGTTCCCCATTGTTGTTCCTTACCCTTGGATGTATATATATAACTCCTCTCTGATTTCTATTCCTTACATCTGACGAAGTGGGTTACAGCCCACGAAAGTTATGCCTGCAGAAATTAAATTTATTAGTAAGAGCATTGCCAGCATATCGAGGGAAGTGATTATTCCCCTCTATTCGGCTCTGGTGGGGCCTCATTTGGAGTATTGTGTCCAGTTTTGGGCCCCCCACTACAGAAAAGATGTGGACACATTGGCAAAAGTCCAGCAGAGGGCAAAAAAACTGATGAGGGGCTGGAGCACTTGATTTATGAGGATAGGTTGAGAGAATGAGGCTTGTTTAGTCTTCAGAAGAGAAGAATGAGGGAGATTTGTTAGCAGCCTTTAACTACCTGAAGGGGGGTTTCAGGGAGGATGAAGCTAGGCTGTTCTCAATGGTAGTAGATGGCAGAACTAGGAGCAATGGTCTCAACTTGCAGTGGGGGAGGTCTAGGTTGGATATTAGGAAAAACTTTTTCACTAGGAGGGTGGTGAGGAATTGGAATGGGTTACTTAGGGAGATGGTGGAATCTCCATCTTTAGAGGTTTTTAACCTGCAGCTTGACAAAGCCCTGGCTGGGATGATTTAACTCAGGTTAGTCCTGTTTGAGCAGGGGGTTGGACTAGATGACCTCCTGAGATCCCTTCCAACCCAAATCTCTCATTAAAATCAGCTGCTATTGTGGAGACTTGGAGGTTTGGGAATGTTGTAGCCAGCTTTAAAATTTGGTAGGAGTGATCCTGAGAATTACAGCCCAGGGAGCCTTATGTCACTACGTGCAGAACTGGCTGAAATAATAACTACAATAGAAATCTAGACCAGCTCTATGACAATGATAGGATAAGGTCTGACTAACAGAGCTGGAAAGGACACCTGTGTCCCACTAATTTATTACATTGCTTTGAGTAGGTCAGTAAATAATGCACAGAGGAGAACCCAATGGTATAATTTACATGGACTTTCAAAAAGCCTTTAACAAAGTTCTTCACAAAAGGTTATTAAGGACACTACATCATGGGGTGAGGGGCAAAGCAGAGCCTTGGATCAGAAACCAACTAAAAGAGAGAAAACAGATTAGGAATAAATGGTAAATGTTCGTATGGAAGAAGGTTAGCAGTGGGGGTCCCGCAGCGTTGGCTATTAGAACTGTTGTTTAAACTATTTATCAGTGACTTGGAAAAAGGGATAAGATGAGAGGTGGCAAAATTTGCAGATGACACAGAACTATTTAGGTCAGACAAGACCAGAGAAGACAGAATTATTTCAGAGGGACCACGCTTGGCTAACATGACGACTGATGAAATTCAGTGTTGATCAGTGTAAGGGAAGGCACATTGCAGGAACAATTAGAGCTATTCAGGCAGGTTATAGAGTTCAAAATTAACTGTAATTACTAAGGAAAAAGACCCAGGCATCGCTGTACACAGCTCCATGAAGATCTCTGCACAACGTCCAGCAATGTTTTAAAGAATGAAGAGTTAGGATGCAGCAGAAGGAACAGGATAGAAAAAGTTTCTTACACACTCGCTCCCCTGGGCACTGTGTGCAGTGCTGGTCACACCATCTCCGAACAGATAACACAGAGATGGGCAATAACAATGACTAGAGACTGAAGGCTAGTTCATAGAACGAGTGATTTTAAAGGTGGGAGATTTTAATTTAGATGGAAGATTTGACAGAGAAATACAAAATAGCGAGTGAGAGAGAAAAATTGGGTGCTCAGACCTTTCTCCTTTCCTAAGACAAGAACAAGAGGACACTCAAACTGAAAAGCAGCAAATTTCAAAGTGTGAGAGGAAATGCTGTTTTTATAGGATGCACAATTAACCTGTGGAACAACTTGCCACAAGATAGCCTTGAGGCCAAGTGATTAGCAGGGGTAAAATGAAAGGATGTTTACATGGATAATGAGAACACACAGATTTATACTGGGTGGGATTAAATAAAAAAGACAAGCAAAGGAAAAAAACGAAATGGGGAAAGGATTCAGAAAGGTGCATACATTGATATGGAAATGTGACTATCCAGAGTTATCACAGTTCTCAAAAACACAGGCATTCTGGATAGGAGAGATGCCCCCTCCTGCTTCAGGGCACAAGGCAATGCTAACTGAGGTGGGGTCAAGGGGGAACTTTCCCTGGGGGCAGGTCAGTCCATCATTGGCCACTAGGGTTTCTTGCACCTTCTCCTGAAGCAGCCAGTGCTGGGATGGCCACTGTCAGAGGCAGGATCCCAGATCAGATGGGCCCGGGTCTGATTTACTCTGGCAGCTCCTGTGTTCTTAAAAGCTTCCGTTTTAGTCTGATACAGCACAACACTTGCACACACTGAACAGGGCTGGATTGACTCAAGGATTTAAAATCCAGCATGTGCTTAACTACCCTGCTGAATTGGGGCCTTAGTGAATCCATATTAAAAACCTGTTTAAATAATTATTCCCAAATAAAAACAGCTTCTTTAAAGATAAAGCTCTTATGAAAATCAACTATTATTATTGGCTGAGGGAAGGGAGGTCCCACACCCAACCCGATGGCATTTCTGTCTGTCTATCTGTGTGTAATGTGGTCACTTTTGAAAACCACGTCCCATCTGCTCCAAAGTGTCAGGACATGTTTTAGGCAGCAGTGGGCAGAGACTTCCTAATTTTGGTGAAAAATGGAAAACTTTAAAGCCTGATTTCTACTAAAATCTCAGGACACAGGTGAGGCAGTGACCTCAGGGTTAGGATTAGGGTTTAGGGTGAGGGTCAGGGGTCACTCATCTCACTCCAACCATCCCCCAGGCAGGTTTCTCATCCCCAGTCCAGCCAGACCCCTCCCCTCCCTGACCCCAGCCCCACTCAGAAAATGGAAAAGCCGGATTTTACTGGAAATAGATTTTCCAATTTTCACCCAAGTCGATATGGATCTGCCCAGAGTGGGGGGTGGGGTAGGGGTGGGACCTGGCCACAGGGGGGCTGAGGGCTTGTCCTGGGGGTGCAGCTCTGCCTACATGGAGTAACAAAGTGGGTGCCCTGCCTGTATTACAGCTGTGCAGAGGCCAGGCCAGGCCGGTGCTGGGCTCTGCACAGACGTGGGGCAGTCGCCAGTCCCTGACCCGAAGAGCTGCCAGTCTAACCAGACACAACAGGCCCAGGGCGGGGGAAGGGGCAGAACACACAAACAGAGTGAGCAGAGCGATGGTGCAAATGGCACGTCCCTGCCACCCTTTAACAACCACCCTGCGCTGGGCAGGGGAGGGGCAAACTGCAGGAAAGGGAGGGGAG
>NW_027132056.1:0-10696 GCF_026122565.2 Emydura macquarii macquarii | reverse complement strand
CAGATCAATCTTGCTGAACTTTTGTCCGCCAACCAAGCCTGCGAAGAGGTCATCGATGCGGGGAAGAAGGCATTGCTTCGCAAACACCACCAGGTTAACAGTGACCTTAAAACCCGCACAAATCCCAATGGAGCCATCTTTCTTCAATACCAGAATGACTGGTGTTGACCATTGGCCATGGATAAGTGGTACTAAAACTCCATTTTTGACCAACAGCTCCAGGTCCACTTCAACTTTTGGTCTGATGGCATATGGCACTGTTCTGGCTTTCAGATATTTTGGTTGGCTGTCAGGCTCAATGTTAAGTTTCACAGTGATTCCCTTCATACTTCCCAGGTCCTCTTCAAAAACAGCATCATGTTTCTTTAATATGGCTGTCAAACCTCTTTCTTCTTTAGCCATCCTGTGTACTTCTGTCCAGTTCAGCTGGATTTTCTTAAGCCATGACCTTCCCGTGAAGGCTGGGTAATTGCCTTCCACCACAAACAGTGGCAATTGAACAGTCTTTACATTGAGCTCCTCATCAGTAGTGCCCAACATGAGTACAGCTTCTCCAGCATATGTCTTCAGAACAGTTTTTGTCGGCTTAAGCAGGAGATGCTTTAGCCTCTCCTTATACAGTGTCTGAGACCAGCAAAACTGCTGTGCCCACATCTAACAGCGGGGTTACCCAGTATTCATGTGAGCCAACTGCCATGAACAAGATGTGGAGTAGCACTACTTCTTCTGACTGGGTGTCATGTTGATCATCCTGAGCCTGCTCTACCACGTGCAGAATTTCCGTTTTGGTCTGCCAGACAGCAGGCTTCTTTTCTCCAATTTACCTGTTCTGTTTGACTTGTCTTTCTTCTGTTTGCAGGCACACTCCATGTGTCCCTTTTTGCCACATTGTTGACACACTAGGTCTTTACACCAGCATTCTGATGCATGGTGACCAGGCTTCCCACAGCGGTAACATTCCCAGCTTCCCACTGTGTGATTGGTAGGTACTTGTGACACCTTATGCACTCTGATTGAGGCACTTAATTGTTGGGCTTCCTTTGCCGCCAGTTCCATAGAAACTGCAATTTCAATGGCCTTCTGCAAGGTGAGTTTGGCCTCTGTCAATAGGCATTTCTGTATGTCTTCACTGCACAGACCACACACTAACCTATCACGCAGGGTGTCTATCTAACTTCCCAGTGCTCAGGAAACTTCTTCAGAGCTGCTACAAATTGCACAATTTTTTCACCTTCTTCTGGATTCCTTTTGTGGAACTTAAATCTCTCTGCACTTACCAGTGGTTTTGGAGAAAAATGTGCCTCCAGAATTCTCACGTCACTCAAGTTTTGTGCCTGGCTTATCAGGGTACACTAAGCTGTATGTTTTGGCTCCCACAACACTTGAAGTTGGCACTTTTTTTTGCATCTGTAATTCCATTTGCAACAACAAAAAAGCTGAAAATGCTCAGTATATGAGTTCCATTTCTCTAGAGTCTCATCAAGAAGTCCCAGGGGCCCTGTATGTGTAGCCATGGTTGCCCTTTTTCCGCCCTCCTTTTCTTTTAGTGTCTTATTCATATGTGTTCAGAGTTTTTCCACACACAAATACTGGTGATTTCCTTTCACCAGCACTACGCTTCCTCCCCTTTTCCAGTCTGTCTGTTTTACCTTCAGTTTCAACCGTCAGCACAAACAGCACAGCCCCCAGAACAGCAAAAAGGTTTCCTTACTTTTTAACTATTGCTTCTTGCTGGTGGCAGTACAGCACAGGTCCATCGTTCCTTGGAAGTTACTTGCACTCAGAAAAACCAGCACAGGAACACAGATGTAAACACACAGACAGGGTTTATTGAACTACAAACTAAAACCAGCCAGAACTGGCTGAGCTATCCCATAATATTCTAACTCTGTTGCTACAGCAACAAGCTAGGCAAGCAACTAGGCAGGACACAAAATACACAACAACCTCCCTCCAGCCTGACCATTCATCTTTCATGTGTCCTGTTCTAGTTGCCGCTTTAACTAGTTCTTTACCCACCTTTCAATTCTTGTATTAATCCCCATCTCCTCCAATCCAGGTACATTGTATCTACTACATTTCCATTGTTTAAAAAAGCAGTTATTTTCTCAAAAATAGAGCTCTGTTTGGCCTGGTCTTACCTTTTGTAAAACCATGTTGCATTTTATCCTAGTTACCATTACCTCTATGTCCTTAACAATTCTCTCTTTCAAAAATTTGTTAAGACCTTGCATACTACTGAAGTCAGAGTACTGAGCCTATAGTTACCCAGATAATTTTTTCCCTTTCTTAAATATAGATATTGTATTTTCAGTTCTCCAGGCATAGGGTACAAGCCCCTGGTTTATAGATTAATTAAAAATCCTTGCTTTTGGCCTTGCAATTTTATGTGCTAGTTCCTTCTGGGATTGAGGTTATCCAGGCCCCTTCTTTGGTCCCATTAAGATGCTTGAGTTTGCTTCCACCTCAGATATGGTAATTTCTGTTTCCATGTCCTTGTTCCCATTTTAGCCTTCCTCCCGCTGCCCCCAAGCTCTTCATTACTCTCATGAAAAAAATGAGGCAACATATTTGCTTAGACGTTGGACCCCACCTAGATTGTCTAATTTCCACCCCATTCTTAGTGCTTAGAAGGTCCCACTTCTTCCCTTGTTTTCTTTTTATTTATAGGGCTGAAGAACCTTTTACTGTTGGTTTTAAAATTTTCTTTGCAAGATCCAGCTCTGCCTGGCTTTTGGCAGTTCTCACTCTATCTCCACACTTTGACCTCCCAGTTTTCTTGCTGAGCTCTCCCATCTCCCATTCCTTATAGGCTTTCTGCTTTTTCTTAATAACTTGTTTGAGATGGTTGTTCACCCTGTTTGGTCTACAACCCTTCCATATAATTTTCCCCCTTGCTTGGGATGCAGGCTCCAGATACTTTAAGTCAAAGCTGCAGAAAGTAATTACGAACCCCCTCCACATTCAGTCAAGCCCTCTTCCCTAAAATATTAAGGGTAGTTAAAGCTTGCCCTTTTGAAATGAAAGATCCTAGTTGTACACCTATTTTTGTTTTAACTAAATGGAGGTAGAATATGAATTAGCTCATGATCAATTGAACTAAGGTTGCCCTCTACAACCAATTCTTCTGTGAGGTCCTTGCTACTTATTAATACGGAGTCTAAAATGGCATCACCTCTTGTTGATTTGGTGACTGTTTGGAGAAGAAATCTGTCAGCTTGTACATCCCAGAAACTCTGGGTCCTACCATTATTAGTAGCACTTGTCCTCCAATCTGTAGCTGGAAATTAAAGTATCCCATCATCTCACAAATTTCAGTAGTATTTATTTTATTAGAAATATTAAAAGAGGTCCTTATTCATATCCTGATTGGATAAAACAGAATCTCTTTGGGTCAAAATCAGTTTGGGGAAGAAAGCTAACCAAGACTCCCCTGAGAGTGCTTGGGGTATGGTACAGAACCCCAGGATCCATTCTCTCACTTCTAATTTCTTTACAGGTTACCTCATTAATATACAATATTACTCCACCCCATTTGCCCTTATTTGTCCTTCCTGACTAGCAGATACTCATGACTGGAATACAGATGTTGAAGGGTACTAGTCCACCACATTTCTGTTACCCCTAGGATATCTGCTTTCACTTCATGCACCACTACTTCTAGTGCTTCTATTTTATTGCACAGGCTCCTTGCATTGGTGTACACATATTTTAGTTGTTTCTGCTTGGCTTCCCCCACATTCCTTGCTTGATTTGGTACAGTCATTTTACTGCCAGTATCGCCTACTTGACTGTCAGTGCCAATGCCAACAATACTCGCTTTCTCCTATTACCCATTTTCCTGTTCTCTATTGTTCCTTTCTTTTTACTTGATTTTCCTCCCACTCCTATTAGAATCACTCACATGATCTCCACCCCATGTCCCAATCATCTCCCACAAATTCCTAGTTTAAAGATTTTAATCAGTTCTGCCAACCTCCATGCCCAAAGTCTATTTCCCCTACTCAGGTGAAGTCCATCCCATGAGAACAATTCTCTGTCCATACATGCCTCTCACTGGTTGAGCATCCCAAAGGCCTCCTTGTAGCACTGCTGCTTGATTTGAACAAACTGTTGTCATAATCTTGTCTCACCTTTTTCTCTCCTCCACTAGGGAGGAGTAGAATCTAGCGAAGATCACCTGAGCCTCCATTTCTTTAAGCGTCTTCCCCAGCCCAGTGTAATCTTCCATGATGCGTTTCCAGCAAGAATCTAGCAGCATCACTTGTTCCCACGTGAAGAACAATCAGTGGATTCTTTCCTGCCCCAATTAGGATCCTCTTTAGCCTCAGGTCCACAGCCCATATCTTAGCTCCCGGGAGACAGCACAGCCTTCTATTCTTCACATCAGCTCTCGGGACAGGCCTGTTTGTTCTTCCTACTAAGGAGCACCTCCACCCAACCCCACCCCCGGTCACGTAGATCTGCCTTTTCCTGTTGGTGTGATTCTCTGGCCTTCCTCCTTCTGTTCTCATTCACAATCTTCTACAAGTAAGCCGGAGTTTGGCGCCCCAGGAGGATAGAGGATATCTCCATTGACTCTGCCCCTCTTCTTGTAGGACTAACCCTTCTTCTCTTCTTCCTTATTTTTCCATTACTGTCTGCCTCTCCCCTTCACTTTCCAACTCAACATACCTATTCCTCAGCTCTAATTCTGTCGCTAGCCAGCCTTGTTCTCAGTCACATGCTTCCACTGGCCACCTTCATGGAGCAGTCTACCCTCACAATTCTCGATCCAACTGGCATCTGCAAGTCTTGAGTTTTCACTTCAGCCTCCTCTTGGCTTCCTCCATCATCCACTCAAAACCTCCTCAAAAACTCAATCAGTTTTGAGCTGCATCTCCACATCTCAGCTCTGAGGGAAGAGAAGATCTAATAGGCAGCATTTTATACAAGTGAAGTACCTTTCAGGTACCCTCTCCAGGAAACTGTACATCCCACAGCTCATCATCTTGATGGTCTCTTCCATTCTTCGGGTCACTACCATTGCTGCTTCTGTAGCTGTCATAGCCTTCCTGACTAAACTACTGTCGAGGGGGAAAAAAAAAACCCACCACCACCACCACACCCCTCTCTGACATTCTCCTTACCAACTCCCCTGTTTTCAGCACTGTTTGCTCACTTGTTTGCCCTCCCGCCCTTTGTTTTGACTAGTTAAATTGGAAGCACCTTTGGGATAGAGACTGTCTCATGCTATATGTACATGCTGGAGCTGGTCAGCATGTCTCCCCTGTGGAAAATGGCTCTAATGGAATAGTCACCAAAGAGTTCAATTTTGTCAAAAATATTTCAGGTTTCATCAAAGAACCCAATGTGTTTTCAGCAATTTGATTATTGTGGACTGAAAATGTACAGGTTTTGGATGCCACAAAACAAACATTTGGGGGTTTTGATAGTTTTATGAAAACCCCACATTTTTGTAAAACATTTTTAACAAAAATTGGGAAAAGTTTGTTCATTACCTATAGTCTGTACAGCACCCAGCACAATGAAGCTCCAGTCTTGGGTCTTGCTGCTGTTTCCTTCTGCTGCTGATTTAAAGGACAAGTTAGAGAAATAAAAAGTTTCTATATTAAATTAATATTTTTCCCAGACACTCAGACAAAGCTCTGCAAGTTCTCGACACAGTGCCCCTGGCTGGTGGCATGGCCAATCGCTGACTGACGCCAAGAGAACTACCTTGAATACATGCTACCCTGCTAGCTTCGGAGCAGAAAGACTTGGGCAGCGATATCCGAGCGGCAGGAGCATCTCAGCTGCCCTGCTCACAGCATGCATGGGGGATGAAGATGTTCTCAGTGGGGCTGACAAATGTGCAAACGGATCCCTAATGGGATTTGGCTGTGCCCCTAGGGTGGTAGGAAGCACTGACACGTCACAAGATAAATATGGAGGCTCCCCAGCCCCCGTCACTGCTGCAGAGGCAGCTGCTGACAACCGTGGTGCTCCTGACACGGATAGTGATGGGTGGGCTGCACTTACAACTAAGGACCTATAGCAGCTCGCTGCAAAGGAAGACTAAAGATGAATCCCATGGCACCCACCCATAGCAGCACTTGAGAACCCTGGTTTCCTGAGTGGGGCACAGCTGCCAAAGAGGCCCAGGCCAGGATTAATTACTGCCTAACTAGGTTCTTTAGAGATGCCCCCAGGTTTACTAGCTTGTTTCCTTTCTCTGCTGAGTACAGTGCGGCCCCTCAGTGAGAGATTAAAGGGATCAGTTGATTTAATTTATCCAAGAGAAGGTTCAGAAGTGACTTGCTCATGGTCTACAAATACCTTCACGGGGAAGAGATTTCTGAGGGCAGACCGCTCCTTAGCAGAAAGGCAGAATGAGAGCCAGTGGTTGGAAGCTAAAGCTGTACCGATTCAGGCTAGAAGAAAGAGACAGTAACATGGAGGCTAACCAGCCATTGGAACAACTGACCAAGATAGGTGGTGGATTTTCTATCACTTGAAGCCTTTACATCAGGATTGGATGCCTGTCTAAAAGATCCGTGTTAGCTCAGCCAGAAGTCCCAGGACAGCTCATCCCCTACTAATCGCTGTAAGAGCCATATTGTCAAGTGACAAGTTGCCACATATTACTAGAGCAGACACATAAGGTTCTCTCTCCTTCAGGCACCTCCGGCTAAGATCACAGGAGCAGAAAAATCTCCTAATGCAGCCATTGCCCATAAAACAAAGGGCTCCTTTGCTTCAGGGACACCTGGAAGATGTACATGTCTGGCCCAGGATTTAATCTCCAGCCTGGTCTACACTCAAAAGTTAAGTAGACCCAGCTATGTCACTCAGGGGGTGAAAAATCCCCATACCCTGTATGGCACAATTAAGGTGACCTAACCCACAGTGTAGGCAGCACTAGGAAGAAGAATTCTTCCATTGACCGAACTGCTGCCTCTCAGGGAAGTCGGATTACCTATGCTGACAAGAAAACCCTTCCCATCACTGAAGCTAGCATCCACATTGCAATGCTGCAGGTGTAGCATTTTGGACATCCATCTTGGACAGGAATCTCCGACTGCCACTTTCCATGTCAGCAGCAATGTTGAGATGGTGAGAAATTGCCAATTCGAGGGCCTCATGCCGCTCCCTCTGAAGTCAGCAATTTTGATGAGAGCAGATTCACCCTTTTGCTTCTCCGACAGCTGTGTCACATTCATGCACAATTCCCAGAGCTGGAGACAGAACAACTGGAGGCCAGGTAGGCAGAGGGAGGAGCAGTCTTCCAAACTCTGCACACCTGAGACACCACTCACCTGTGATTGTACCAATATCCAGAATAAGGTCCTGATTACTCTGGGTGTCCTGGGCGTGGCTCCTTGACACACAAGTCACACCAGCAGTACATTAAGAGAATCACACACCTCCTTCCAGGAAAGTAACCCTAATAAATGAGTGAACCACACGGTGATGGGCAAATCTGTTAACAAATTGGTGGAGAATGCGGGCAGCACATGACCCTAATCACATGGTAATTGTTGAGTAGTTGCTGCAGAGTGAGGAAACTGAGGCACAGATCTGAGCAAGCTCTCTTCCTTTTTTTCCCCGCTATTGGACCCAGCTCCTTTAGCAAGGTCTCTCTCTCCTCTAAAATACTTGGTAATCTCCTGTAACTTTTAAGTTAGAATAGTGCATTAAAAAGAAGATTTTAGAGCAATACTGTTAGAGATTTACGTGACTGTGAAAGGTGCTTTTGGTACGTTTTGGTAGTGATCCTTAGCGTGATAAGGAAAGTTGAGATGGCTGGAAAAACTCCCTTGACTGCTCGCTTGAGACAGGAGAAAACCAGCAGGTTAGAGAGATGCGTAATGAAGAAGGGGGAATGTCCCTGGGAAAAGGGGTGCTTCCAGGGTGAGAATCCCAATTGAGGCAAGTCTAAACTTTGAAGAGTACTGGACAACCATTAAGCCACATGGTAGTGTGCAATGGGTGCAGTTGCTGCTTGGGCATTATTTTATGCATGTTTGGACTTGGTTGAAATGGTAAAGGGAAGGCAGGAACTGGAGCTTGATAAAAAGCAGTTACAACAGCATTTGGACTAATGTGAGGCAGATGGGTGTGAATTTCTAGCGGAAAAGCTTAAAATGGTGACTATACTAAGAGACATGCAAGAGGAGAGAGACAAGGCAAACAGGAATGCAGAGCAGTATAAGAAATAGTTAACAGACAAAAATGTTGTTCGAAGAAGCAAGAGCGGCAACTTGCTTCTTGGCAGATGAAAACAAGGCATCCAAGGAAGCAGCAAGCTATCAGGAGTGTGAGGCAGAGATCAGTAAACTGCGTGCCCAGGTTAGCGCCCACAAGGGGGTGGTAGCAGCTGTAAGGATAAGAGGATTGTGACTTTGGGCACCCTGGGAAAATAGAAATACCCCATCGCTGTCCCCAAAGACCCATTCAACCCCGAATGTCCCATGTGCATAATGTTGCCCCGGTTTCCAGAAGGGAGGTTAAACGCATAGTGGCAGGAGCCAGTCTCCCCACAACGGAGATGGTCATGGATGTGGTGAGATGGTCTCTCAGTCAAGCCAAGGCTATTGCTGAGGGACTGGGACTATTGAACCCGTGACACTGTTATTGCGTGGTTGGCTCGCTTTTGGCAAATGTACCCCTCTGCTGATGGCATGGACTTAACCCAATTGGCTGTTAGTTATGCACCTCTCTGGACATAGGCATAGGTTCTTGGGAACGGACTACCACTGGACCCGGGAAGGGATGATAAGTGCTCTTAAAATATTACTACCTGCTTCTTCCCTTAAGAAACTGTATATAATGGAAGAGCAGAAACTAGAAGAGGCCCCAGAAGCTTACCTAATTTGAAAAAAAAATGCTGGCAGCTCTCTCTGATTCTTTACCCCAGACAGAAGAGAGTGGGATTATCTTTCCATTATCAGGGACCTGAACTGGTACAGAACACCTATGCAGGGTTAAATCCTCAGACCAAAATGACCATGTGGATGGTGAATTTAGAACACCTCACCTGGCATGAACCAATGGCAAAAATCAAACAGGCAGGAGATCTGCTGCGAGAGACCAAGGTTCTTTTAAAAGGACAACCCAGCAAAAGGACTATCTCAGAGCCTGTGCAGGTGATCACCTTTGCGAATAATGATCCCCACTCTGTCAATCGCACTCCCCAACCTAGCCCCCCCACCTCTCACAACCCTGGGCCACGCCAACCCAAGGGAACCCTTAGAAATATAGTTTGGAAGGAGCTGGTGAACTTAGGAGAGGATATGGGAAAATATGATCACCAGCCCCTTAGTGTCCTGACTAATGCTTTGTCTCAGGCCATGCAAAAAACTGAGTTAATGCAGGGAGCCACCCCTCGGCCCACTGCCCCAGTACGGAGTGCATCCCCCACCCACTCCCTGTAAACATCAGACCCCTGCCTCCTCTCCTGAATTGAGGCTCCCAAGGGAATCTGCCGATCAGTAGGGGTGCCCGGTTCCCCACGGGCCTCCCCAGCTGATCGCAAGACTTCAGTGTGCTGTTTGGGGGAAACCCACTGTGAGGGCTACAGTGGGGAACCCAGGGATTTTAGACCAGCTGTTAGCGGACACTGGAGCATCAGTAAATATTCTAAGTCCCCAGTGGATCTCTGGAGGGAGACCCACCACTAAACAGGTTCAGCTCAGCGGGTATGGGGGAGAAACCCAGGAAGACCCAGTTTGGCAGGATGCGCCCTTGCAAATTGACGGACTACAGGGATGAGTGGAATGCTGTGCTCATGAGGGAAATGAAAAGGGAATCCTAGGAATTCCTTTCCTCTGAGCATTTCAGTTAACTGTGGATCTAGCTAACGGAGTGTTATGGAAATTAGAAAGGGGGCCGGCAGAGATCTCTGCTGTGCATCCTTGTGCCGCTATAAAAGGCACCCACAGCCACCCTAACTTCTGTTAATGATCCCTGGGTACAAGAATTTCCCAGGATATGGACTAAAACTAAGATTGTGTAAAAGTAAGTGCTGAGGTTTTGATTGAAGAAAAAGATCCCCCTCCTCAAAGACAATATAAATACCCAGCTGCAGCAGCGGAAGGCATTAAAGATACTATAGACTCTCTGGGAACAAGGGTCCTTGTACCTATGCAAAGCATTTGCAATTCACCTGTATGGCCAGACCTTAAGGTGGACAGGGTCACCTACAGGAAGTTTTCAGCAAAGGAGCACTCTGACACACACCTGGGATGGTTCCTGTAGTATTATGAACCGGGTCATCCCCAGTGTTTATCAGGTTGAAATCCTGAATGGAAAAGGTGGGAAACCTTGGCGAAAATGGTTTCATTCCTCACAGCTTAAAGAAGGGAAGGATAACCCCCTACCCACCCACCCCCCCACCCTCAGACAGTCTTCTCCATCCTGCCAGCCACCCTACTTGACTAGCAAGAAGGAATGGCTTTGGGTCATTGGAAAACACGTATCCGATGGGCTTGTCAGTGCCTACTGCGATGTTGAGGCAGAAAAGGCCAGAAAAGTCCTTGACTTATTATGGCCACCCTCTCGTAGGTCACTAACGACTCCACTTTTGTCCTGCACTGTTGGTCCCAGATTCTTCCAGTATATACAGGGGGAGTGTGGGAGTTTGTCTCTCTCTTCTCTGCCCCCACACAGGTCCCAAATACGAGCCATGACATCCCACTTCTGCACCACAGCCCTG
>NW_027132055.1:0-10932 GCF_026122565.2 Emydura macquarii macquarii | reverse complement strand
TCTTGTAATCCATGCCAAATATGACAATGTTTGAACTCCAAACAAAAGCTAATAATAGTTTCTGATCTTAATTTACAAATCAGAATTTTTAAATGCATTTTTGGAACCTTACCAGATTTGAAGGATTTATCTACAGAACCTAATCATTGACCACAAGTCTGTCCATTTATATTCTTCTGCTACTTGCACCAAAGTGGATTTATCGGGCATTGTTGTAAGAAAAGAATCACGCTGCAGTCTTGTAAAGAGTAACAACAATGTTCAAAAGATAGTAACTATTAACTCTCAGCTACCAGCAGCCTTGTTTGTATATCAGGACTCGATAAATTTGCTTCGGAGCTAGGAGCCAGCCCAAAAATTAAGGAGCCAGACAACGTGGGCCCAGCAGCGGGGGGCCCTCACCGGAGCGCAGCAGCTTCTCTCCGCTCCTGGCCCTTCCCTCCACCCCTCTCCCACAACGTAGGCCCTGCGCCGTGGCCGGAGCACAGCGGCCACTTCCCCCAGAAAAACACTAGGCGCCAAACTTAAACTTCTAGGCACCATGGGGTTTGTCAAGCCCTGCTGTATATATATAAGCAGAAATCAATAAATGGCCTCTGAAAAGGGCAAATTAACCCCCACACCCACACATACACTATTTTTTATGCTTTAAAAAAAACATACATACAAGAATTTTGCTGAACCCTGTAGATAGGATTTTTTAAAGCACTCAGCATTGAAGTCAATGGGAAAACTCCCTTTTACTTTAATGGGAGAACTGAATGTTTTTGAAAACCCCACCCTGGGCTTTAGAGCTTCTAGTTCACCTTGATAATGGATGGATACAACTAGAGTGACAAAAAAAATTCCTGGGTAAAATGCCTGCACGCAAGAGTCTGATTCTGATCTCACTAGTGCAACTCCATTGATGTCAATAGCGTTACTTCCCTTTTACACCAGTATAGGCAATCAGAATCAGACTCCACATTCTTTTCAAAAATACTTTCAGCATCAAATTAACCCAGCAATTGATGGACAAATATACCAGTACTGTGCCACTGTTAGATTCTCCTTGTATAGATAGCTACAACATGAGATCCTCATGGATCAACCTATAAAAATCCAGTGAACATTCCTCAATAGATTGCAATTAATATTTAAGTAGGTTAAATGTAAGTGCTAAATTTAGTATCATGTACTTAAAGGGACACTATCAGTGCAATAGAGTTTTGTTATTTCAAAAATAAAAGCATATTTATATACACTCCCTACATTACTTAATGAAAATTATTTACATTTCAGTATCATTCTCACTATTTTAGGCTAAGGCTGCAGATATGAAATGTCTTTCAGTTTAACAATTCCCATTTCAAGATAATTGGTGTGGATTGTGTGAAACATCATTGAAACTGGTGTGTGTAATCGCCACCCTTCATTTTAAATATCTGTAAAACTGTTAAGACCTTTTATAGCAGTCCCCACCTCATACAAAATGTAAGCAAAGAGCTTTGTTGGGTATGGTTTTGGGTCAGGGTGTGGGGGGACTGGGGGAAGAAGCACATAGAAACAAAGATAAAGCCAGACACAGCCCAGAGAAGCACCTAAAAAAGAGTTGAGGCTGTAAGAAAGAAACTGTCTCCTGTTTTTTTAGTTCCTCTTGTGACCAGGGAAAAAGGCCTTTGTGTATTCTTTGTAAATAAACAACAGTGCCTCAGAAGTACTGGGCAATTGTTAATTAAATGGCGGGATGGAGGGCACATTAAAATTGACTCCTGAAATTGTTTTCAGAATTGCAAATGCTTTTTACTAGAATCAGTCTATTTCCTCACTCTTTCTCCTAAGCCTACTAAGAACCTAACAGTTACATACATCAAATGTGTTCAGGGTGGTAAAATGTTGAAAGAAATCAAATGTGTTGCTCTGTTAGCTTTGTGTGGGCATTCAAACGAAGGAACTGCAAGGCTTCCAAAATTTTCTTGATCAATAAAATAAACGGGTATATATTTTTCAGGTCTACAAGTTGTTTAGCAAAGAAATGCACACTCCCCTAAGCAGTTAGGTCTTGCTCAACCAGGCACAGGGCTACTTCATAGTCAAAGCAAAACAGAGCATTTTAGGATGAAATTTGCCATACAGCAACTTGGTCTTCAGTAGAGCTGGCTGGAAATTTTCTGACTGAATGTTTCTGACCGATGGAAAATGCAGTTTTGGGAAATTTAAATATTTTGTGGAAATGTGTGGATTTCAGCAAAATTTCATGTAGAGAAAATAATTGGAATGGTGCATAGTTTCACTGGAACACAGCTGTGGATATATCAGTCGCAGACCAGTGATCTTGCAGATGACTCAGGGCAGTTCCATGGAGGGCTTTGAATATTAAAATGGAGACCACAACTGGACTGCATTTGAAGGGAAGACCGTTCAAACAGCAGAGCATCAGAATGATATGTTCACAGCTACATGCGTTGCTGAGAAGGCAGTTGCAGTGCTCTGTACCTCTTGGAGCTTTTTCAGGATGTGTGACCTTAATTCCTGGATAAGAACTGCAAAGTGAGACTGGAATAATGAATTCTTGGATTGCTGTGGCTGACCGGTTTCTGATGGGATGAAGCACAGTCTAGTGGAAGTGGGTATTTTTCACAGCCGCAGATATTTAGGTATCCAAATGCACTGAGGAGTGCAATTTAAGGCAGAGATTATACAGTAAACTAAAGAAACACAACCAGAAGAGCTGAGGTTATTTCAAAATTCTAGAGTGAAGATATACACTGCACTTGTTTGGTAGCCTTGCAACCTTTGGCCTTGTTGAATCCCTGGCTGCTTCCTGATGTTCAGGTAGCACCAGTGGTGAAGTAAGCTCCCATCCCCTGCAACCTGTAGTTGGCAAGAGGGTTGTCAATTTTTCTTGTAGAAGCAGACTTTTCTACAGTTATTTATGCCTTTGCCACTTCCAGATAAGATTACTATAATGTGTCTGTATGAAGCTATATCTGAAGACCATTTGGAAACTGGCCAGTGCAAAAAGTGCATCAGCTCACTTGCCTAATAGTACTTCTCACAAGAAGCACTTACGTCTGGCCCAACACAGCCCAAATCTGTTCTCCTTTACAGCACACTACAAACCATATCCATTCTCCCAGCCCTTCAGAAAGGAGCTATGGGTTGAGGAGGATACAAGTGCCTTTCAAGGATGTGGAATGTATTAGCTCTGAGGGGGTAGGTGGAAGAAGAAGTGTTTGGTATTGGTTTGTTTTGTATGTGTATTTTATAAGTGAATAAAGATTTTTAATTTCAAGATTAATCTAATGTCTCAGTTTTTTCCACCAATACGTTAGCCTGTACTGAGAAACAGATATATAGATAGCATTGATACAATGGTGTTGTGTTTTAACAACTAGTCCCTCTGCTAGAAGGGAATGATTGCATTCTGCATTAGGCATTTTGAGAGTTGTCCCAAGAAGAATGATTTGCAGTCATTTAGTTTTGGAGGTTAAAAATAAAGGGTAAGAATTTTACCATTTATAGTGTTTGTAAGATTTTTACCATTTATAGTGTTTATACTGCACTCTGCTTTTACAGAATCTAAAGTATTTCTATATCGACAGCGGCACTATTGGTGCTGATGGATCGATTGAGCAGCAGTAGAGACCCGCTCAATCGATCGGGAAGTCAACGCCGTTAATCCACCACCACAAAAAGATTAACACTGCTTCAACTGGAGGGCATTTCCCATCAGCACAGCATAGTGGGGACGCCACGCCATGTAGAAGTTAGGAAGTAGACGGAAGATATGCAAGCTACTCTACGTAGCTTGCGTATCTCCCATCAACTGCCATCGAATTTCGCCGGCAATGTAGACCAAGTCTAATTAATTTCAGTATTCCAGTTCTTGTACACTAGCACAATGTTGCAGTTTGTGGGTTTCCAATCCTATAAGGAAGTTTTGTATACAATATAAAACAATTTTGACTGAAATTAGGAAAGAGAATTCACAGTAGATTCCAGACCCTGTTTTAAATAAATAGAAGTACATCTAAATTTGTATTCTAAACTACATGGTAACTATCCCTTTAAGTAAGTTTCACTTGTCAAATTCAAAACAAATATAAACAAAAAAGCACACATTGTATCTATTAGCTTCATTTTGATCATTTTAACTGTAAAAATGTTAAGTCTTATGCTGTTCAACAGTAAATTATTAACTTTTCATCCTTTGAAAAATCTACTCTTTGTTGTACTTCTTGCTAGTGTACTTTAAAGGCCAAACTTCAGAAAGGCTAGGTGCTGTGGTACTTGCAAACTGGACTGGTGTTTTGTTCTGTTTTCTTTTGTTTTGTTTCTTTTGTCTTAGCCCTCCAAACAAACAAAAAAGATTCTTCTGCCCTTCTGGGGCTTCTTTTCAGCCCACCCTTTGGGCCCTGTTTTTGGCACTCTTCTGGGCTAGACTATGAGAGTCTTCCCTGTGCTAAAGTAAATAGCACTCAGCTCCCAGACTGGTTCCCCTGGAGTACATAACCTCCTGCAGATCCTGCCTCAGGGCCTCTCACAGGAATCTACCCACTACCTTTGGTTCTGCTCCCCAGACTGATCTTTCTCAGTCCTTTCATGAAGCCCGGGTGTCCATTAAGCTTTTCAGTTGACATCCTTAGTCCTGCCCCTTTAGGCTGGGAGGCAGCTAATTAATTATGGCACAGGTGGGGTTAGTCCCATCTCCCTTTGAAGGGGCCAATCACCCTGTGACAGGTCAACTAACCAGCCTCTGGCAAATAAATCTGAATAGTGGGGTTTTTCTTTCACCTGTGAGGAATAGTCTCTCTCCTGTCTCCAGGTTGCCACAAAAAAGTAATCACAATTTTTTTGGAAGCTATCTAGTGTTATTACAACTGTTCAATAGTACAAAATGGCTGATTGGGACGCTTAAAATGCAAATAATTGCCTCTCTTTTGATCAGTAGCGGATAAAAATTAACAAATCATTCAGATAACTATAAATGAAGTTTTGATAGAAGCTAATGACCAGATTGTGGAACATTTCCTTACGCACTTTCAGGATTTGAAATATTTAAACAGACACTTAGCAGCCACTAGCCAGAGGATTAAAACCTACTAGCCTACCTCCCAGAACCCATTCCCAGCAGCTGGGAATGGAGTGAGTGCCACGATTCTTATTAGGGCTCTGCCCCATATTCTGTTGGGAGGCTTCATCTTTCATGCCAGCCTCTGTCTAGTGGGTGGGATAAGTATGAAGCTCTCTTAACCTCATTTGGCCGCAGGAAAGAAAAAAGCTCTGTTTCTCTACACCCCCAACCTTTGAGCCTCTGAGCTCATGTAGGATGATAGGTTTCTACTACTTTATCTTGGCATTTCATTTTTCTGGTCCTCCTCCCCCATGAATACTCTGGTACTAGCCCTGGGTGCTGGAACTAGGGGAGTAGGGGGTGCTGCCACCAATGATGTAGGGAGGATCTCTGGTGCCCGGGGTCCAAGCATACATTTGCGCCCTCCCAGGTCTCATGCCCTGCCCCCGTGCAGGGCAGGAGGGGTCCCAGTGTCACCTCCCAGATGCCCTGGGGAGCAGGGTTCTGTACCTGCGGGGGGAGGAGGGGGCGTTAAGCGCGGAGGGATGCAAATGCAGGCTTGGCTCCACCACTTCCCCCTCTCTGCACTTACCTGGTGCCGGCTTGGATAGGGTGGCCTCACCCCCCCTCCCAGCCTGGGGAGGTGGCCTGGGCCATCCCTTCACAATGTGCGGGGGGAGGTGCTGAGGGGCACCCCTCAGATCCTCCTGCACCCCCCACCCCCACCTGTCGCGAAGGGCCAGCCCATTGTGCCCCCCTGCATTTATCCGCCGCTCCAGCCCTTCAGCCTAGTGTTGGCTTGGATGGGGGGCGGCTTCACTGCCTGGCAGCACTTCACAACACGTGTGTGGGGGGGTGCGGCACAGGAGCAGAAGCGGGAGCAGCCGCCCCTCAGCCTCCTGCACCCTCCACCTGGCATGAAGGGCTGGCCCGGCGCCCTGCACTTACCCACCTCTCCAGCACCCACACTATACAGATTGTTCCAGCACCCTTGGTACTAGCTTCCACTTCTGCTCCTATCCTCTTAGAGCAACAACAAAGTTAAAATTGACAATACTTTTTACATTTTCTCTGCTGTCACAAGGTTCTAAAGAACAGCAGAGAATTTCAGGCTTGGCAAATATACGAGCAGTGGAAAACTCTGGAGTTGTCTCACTGCAGAATTAGGAAGACAGCACTGCCTCAGTTCACACTTGGGAAAGATTATCATTGCAATCAAAAGGGCTAGAAACTTTGTTTTTAAATGAAAGCTTTAATTCTGCCAAAAACTGGTGGTTTAGTGTCCTCGCTCATTAGGGACAAGTCTGCAATCAATTTTTTTTTAAATCTTGGTTTCATTATTCCAGATAAGAGACTGAAAAACATCAGAATAACTTTGATTAATAAAGGAACAATGTGAAAAGAAGGAATCCTCCCATTTTGCTCATCAGCAATGAAGATAACCAGATCTAATGTACAGATATTTAAGCACTGTTATAAGCAATATATGACTCATAACATGCCTGTCATCGAGAGCTGTTTAAAATATAGCCTGGGTTAAATAAACAAGGACTGATCATGACTGTAAGCAGCAGTGTTTAGCTGGGTTCAGTTGCTGCATGTCCAAAGGTCTTGTTGGATGAATATTCAAACAATGCATTTAGCCCCATGACCTTGGACTCTGTTAAAGAAAATTCCATGAGACCTCAGAGGTCTGATCTTCCACGACCTCTCTGGAAGGGAAGTCTGAGACAATTTTTTTTGAAAGAACAATATGAATAGACATTAAAAGAAACTGAAAAATTTTAAAGCCAGGGTAAAGAAAAGTTGTAAAATTAATAAAACTGAAAAACACTGATGGAGAAACTTCAATAAACAATGAAATTGCAGTATGATTGGGGGAAGAACGGGAGGGAGGGGATGAAACAATTGCAGAATCAAAATAAAGCCGATTATGTGTGCCCCATTATGAAAACTTGTTAAACCTAGATGTAAAATGCCATGCAGATACTGTGTAGACTCATGCTGCAAAAACCTAAATGGAAACCAATATATCTTACAAAATGTATATACTACTACTTAGAGTATATGTTTCACTGGGGGCTTGTGAGAAAATGAATGGTTTAAACTTAGTTGTGATCCTAAAACAAAAGGTGCTACAGAAATGCAAGATGAGAACAGGTACAATTTCCTTCACTGCTATAAAGTTCCAACTGTGATAAGTCTTAGTTAAGAACCATGATAGAAGCAAATGCTGCTAGTGCTTAAAGTGGATCTGATACAGAGACACATGAGCAAGAGAGAAGTTCCCTTCATATGGCACCTACGTTTGCCTTATAACCATGGATTCAATCATTGCAGACAGCAATATTGGGGATTTGGTGACCACAAGAACAGTTCATTCACTGGCCTCTTGAGTATGAAGATTGTGGCTCTCACAGAACATCTAGATAAACTTCTATTTCAGTGATGAGGTAAAGCCTGTGGTCATGGTACATATTGGTATAAAAGACACAGGGGAGGTGTAATACAGAATAAAGGGGGCAACTGAGGTTGAGGAGAATACAGAGACAGCTGAATGACTTCACACAGGGGATGTTGGCGGGGAAAACTATCACAACCTACTCTGTTTAGATAATAAAGTAAGTGTACTGTTGCAGGCTGAGGTCCTGGAACAAATATATAAGTTAGGGTATGTCTACACTGCAATTAAAAACCTGCAGCTGGCCCATGCCAGCTGACAGGCTCACAGGACTCAGGCTATGGGGCTGTTTAATTGCAGTGTAGATGGTCAGACTCACGCTGGCACCCAGGCTCTAGGATCCTGCAAGGTGGGAGGGTTCCAGAGTTCAGGCTGCAGTCCAAGCCCGAACATCTACATTACAATTAAATAGCCCCTTAGCCAGAGTCCCATGAGCCCAAGTCAGCTGGCACAGCTAGTCGCCAGTTTTTAATTACATCGTAGACATACCCTGAAAGAACAGGACCAGATGGTTTGCAACCAAGAGTTCTGAGGAATTTAGGAATAAGTGACAGCTGCAAACACAAACATGATTAAAACAAAACCACAGTATTGGTGAACAGCAAGTGACCCTATCTTCTGAAAGCATTGGTTAGAGCTTGGAAATAAAAGGTCAATGGAGAATATCCTTCAGCACCTGGAGAACAGTTCATAACTGAATTATAAAACAACCAAATCAATATGATCCAATGAGGACAAACTAAGACGGCTGTAAAAGAAAAGCATGCCTCTAACTTACTAGAATGCCTTCTTAGGTTTTTGAACAGCACCTTCACTTCAGTCTGTAGGCATTTCCCAGTTAAATTATATCTGCATAGTGAGGTCCCAAAAGGACTTCATGAAGTTTTCTGCTCTTCTTCTCCTGGTTACAGGAAGCTCTGCTTGGTTTGAATATTTATCTATATCTATAGATTATCTCCTGTATTTACATTTTTGGGAGGGTGCTGGAGACGTTGTTTAGGTATTTTTTGCTTTCTAGCCAGTACTGGTGAAAGAACTTTCCTCAAAGTGTCTTGCAGCATGCTCTGGAAGGTCAGGGACTGTGGATCACCATTTAAAGAGCGGGGCCATAATTTACTACTCTAATGACTGACCTTCCTCTTCCCCTCTCCAGCACCATCCACACCAGCAGCCGTGTCCCATCAGCCCTTACATCCACCATCCCCCAGGAGCCTCAGCCTTTGAGGGAACCCCCCTACAATCTCCTTCCAGGAGCCCCGGCCTTCCCCACATTGTTCCTTATTTATTGTGGGTGACAGGTCCAATCCACTTCCTGGCCAGTCCCCAGTGCTGAGAGGAGCCACTGCAGCTCTGCAGCGAGCAGGTAACCCATCGCTTAGTCCCCCCTGTGCACAATGAGCAGGATCCAGGTACTGACCATGGTGCCCTCCCAGCTGTAATATGCGCGGCCGCTAGTTACAAGAACACTGTGCACATGGCCAAGTGTGTGTGTGCAGCAAATCACCTGGCAAATTACAATTCTTGACCAGCAACTGAGAAGACAGTAGACAAAACAGCCACGCTTGTCAAAAAATCGGCCAGATGGCAGCTGTTCTCTATGTACCTGTTGAAAAGTGGTCACGCCCTGGCTTAGGTGGCTCCCCCTCCTGCAACCTATGTGAGAAGTGCTTTCAGCTCCAAGTTAGTCCATGTTCCTCTGGGAACTCACTCCATAACCACTGAGTTAGGAACACTATTTCCAGCTGTCAGTATAAGGTGTATTATCCTAGAGAAGTGCAGCTGTGTTGGAGATTCATGAATGGAAGAGTGGCAAAATGTAGCTGGGCCCTAATTCACTAATGATCTCAAAGTGGCACTGGAAGCCAACTGAGAGCCTAGCCGGAAACTGAGGACAGGGAATAATAGGCACATTACACCTGACCTACCCTAATAGTTGTCTTTGTGCTTCTGTGGAATTCTGTGTGTCACCAACTTAATATATTCTGGGACCACCATGTTAGAGCAGAAGCCAGTGATCAGAACCAGGCTGAAAGTATCATGTTCTGAAGGGGAGTGGGGGAGGGGGGAAGGGGATACTAGAAGGAAGCTGGTTGAAACTAAGCATGTGCTGAATGCCCCCTCTTAGCCTGGCTAATGGAGACATTTAAGCACACAGGACTGAAGCAGGTGGAATTTTAATGTTTTCATTTGCAATTCACCAGTAACAAAGCCAAACAAAACAAAAGTAACTGCAAAAAACATACCATATGCACTTTCCATTAGCTATATTTACATACTAATCTATATAAATTAACAAAGTAATGCAATTGGTTCATAGCCAGTCATTACCTCTTGAGGATTTCCAACAGAACATTCACACAACAAGCGAACTAAGCAGAAAAAAGACAAAGAATGAGAAAGTCCTTTTACTGCTAGCATTTTGACTATTTAGAACTGCAAATTGATATAATAAGCTACATTCAAAGAACACTAATGTTACATGGTCAAGCACTCTAACTTCAGGAAATGCTGCTAAAGTTGGATGTGCAACCTTCACTCTGACCCCATTAAAAGGCAATCGTTAACTACATGGTCACACTGAATTTCTCAAATAAAATATTATACAGGTTTTCCTACAACTTTAAATATTTAAGTATAGTATCTTGTACTACGAAAACACAGAGTATTACAGAGACATCCAAAGTCTATGAAAGGCATTTGCAAAAAGTACATAGTAAAACCAGTTACCCAGTATTTTCTACCTATTAAAAATCTTCAGTATTACTGTCACATTTATTGACATACATAGCCAACATAATTCTGCAGCTAAATTACCTTCATAGTGAATGGCTTAATTCACCAATTTGTATACAAGGAAGGCTGAACTGTGGTCAAAGAGGATTATAATTCCTATGTTATAGTACCATTGCATCGGAAGATTTGAAGCCGGTTTAGTAAGCATAAATTAATGAGGACTTTGGGGGGAAACTTACACTTTTGAGTCTCCTCAGATATGCAGCCAATAATGAGTTTCCATTTTTATACATCTTTCATACATACATTTGAGCTTTGGCAGGCTGAGTGGTAAGACATAATGTGGGACAAAGACCCCCAAATGAGGGACATACAAAAAGTATTCATGAAAGAAACTCAAAATTATGTGGGATTCACTCCTTGAGTTTAAATAATTTTTATAACCTCAGTTGCAAGGTTCTTTATTTCTTATGTAAATAATTTTCAATATTAAAAATGAGAGGACATCAAATTTATGTGGAAAGCAGGTAACAGACTAAAATGAGTCATGTCCCTTGAAATGAAGGACAATTGAGAGATATGTTTCCAGATAAATAAGATTAAATAGTAAAAGTTTAGAGTGAAAAGATGGGGTTTTCATGTGAATTTGTGATACTCCCATAGACTTTCATTCTATGAAGTC
>NW_027132054.1:0-10805 GCF_026122565.2 Emydura macquarii macquarii | reverse complement strand
AACTTCCAGGCACTGGATGGTGTCAGACCTTTCTATGCTAGCCTGAAAACCTCTTTCTTCAATATTTCTTACCTATGTGGCTATTTGTAGACTGTGATCAAGTCACCCCTAAACCATCTCTCTTAGACTCAAAGAGCTCAATCCATTTAGTCCATCACTGTAAGGCAAGATTTCTAATCTTTAAAGATTCTTCTGGCTTTTCTCTGAAACCTCTTCAGTGTATCAGCATCCAATGTTAATTGTGGACACCAGAACTGGACACATTAGTCCAGCAGCAGTTGCCAAGAAAAGAGGTAAAACAATTTCTCTACGTCAACGTGAGATTCCCCTGTTTATCATCCCAGGATCACTTTAGCTCTTTTGGCCACAGGCTCACACAGGGACTTCATGTTTACCTAATTATTCTTTCACGCTCCCAAACTCTTGTTCACAGTCACTGCTTCCCATGATAGAGTCCCCTTTTGTGTAATTATTGTCTTCCTTCTTTGTTCATAGACACATACATCTACAGAGCTATATTAGAACACAGATTGTTTGCTTCGACCCAGTTTACCAACCAGTCCAGATCGCTGTGAATCAGTCACCGGTCCTCTTCATTATTTACGATTTCCCAATTTTTGTGGGATCTGCGAACTTTATCAGTATTCAAGCATGAGAAGGGTAAGGAGCTGGGTTGATGTCAGGTGTCTCTGCTTACCGAGGTCAGTCAAGAAGGCAGAATAAGTTTTTCCTGTCAATGGACATACACGTTGCACCTGTTGACTTTGAACATCATCTCTTATCGTTATGCTTCATTAGCACTCTCTGAGGACATCTCTTGACTGGACTATGGCCTAAATAATTTGGTGCCATCTGCAAATCATGGAATCATAAAAAATTAGGGTTGAAATGCACCTCAGGAGGTCATCTAGTACAACTCTCTGCTCAAAGCAGGACCAACCGCAATTAAATCATCTCTGCCAGGGACTTGTCAAGTCGGGCCTTAAAAATCTCTATGGGTGGAGATTCCACCACCTCCCTAAGTAACCCATTCCAGTGCTGCACCACCCTCCTAGTGAAAAACATTTTCCTAATGTCCAACCTAGACCTCCCCCACTGCAACTTGAAACCATTGCTCCTTGCTCTGTCATCTACTACCATTGAGAGCAGCCTAGCTCCATCCTTCCAGGAGTCCCCCTTTCAGGCAGTTGAAGGCTGCTATCAAATCCCCCCTCGTTCTTCTCTTCGGTAAACTGAACAAGCCTAGTTCCCTCAGACTTGCCTCATAAATCTTGTGCTGCAGCCCCATAATAATTTTCATTACCCCCTACTGGACTCATTCCAATTTATCCACATCCTTCCTCTAATGGGGGGTCCAAAACTGGAAACAATACTCCAAATGTAGCCTCACCAGTGCCAAATAGAGGGGAATAATGTTGCCACCTCACTGCTCATCCCCCTTCCTAGATTGTTAGTAACTATATAATATTTACCATGGTATTTGTTGCCAAGTGCCTAACCGCCCTCGCTATGTTTCTCTCCCTTCACAGGCACCCTGACTGTTTCTGAGCGTGATCAGTGCCGTGACCGTCTCATGGAGGCTTTCAACCTCACGCCCTCTGGCTCATCGACATTCATCCTAAACGGCATCCCGGGGCTGGAAGATGCCCACATCTGGATTTCCATCCCTTTCTCTATGATCTACATCATCATCCTGCTGGCAAATTTCACAATTCTGTTTGTTGTTGGCAAAGAGCAGACCCTGCACAAGCCCATGTTCCTTCTGCTCTGCATGCTGTCGCTCACAGACATCGGCCAGTCAACCTGCATTGTGCCGAAGGCACTGAGCATATTTTGGTTCAGTTCCAAAGGCATCACTATGGATGGCTGCATCACCCAGATTTTCTTCCTTTACGTGATAGGTGCTATGCAATCAGCCGTCCTCGTGCTAATGGCCTTTGATCGCTACGTCGCCATATGTGACCCTCTGAGATATGCCACCATCCTCACCAACTCACGAATCGCTAAGCTAGGGCTAGTGGGTTTGATTCGAGCTGTTCTCTTGATTCTGCCAGAATCTCTGCTAGTGCGGAGGCTGCAATTCTGCGCCAACCGCATTATCCCGCACACGTACTGTGAGACCATTGCTGTGTTGAAAATCTCATGTGGGGAGACCATAATCAACCGGATGTACAGCATGGTGATATTATTGTTTATCATCGGGTTAGACCAGACACTCATTGGCTTGTCCTATGGGCTGATCATCAGGGCCGTCCTCAGGATCTCCTCCAAGAAAACAAACCGAAAAGCCCTCAACACCTGCACACCGCACCTCTGTGTGATGGTAATGTCTTGCACTACCATCATCTTTTCTTCCCTGACACTCTCGTTCGGTCAGGGCATTGCTGCCTATGTTCATGTCCTCTTGGCCAACTTCTGTCTACTTGTGTCCCCCCTGTTCAACCCTATCATTTATGGGGTCAAAATCAAAGAGCTTCGTGACAAACTGGGAAAATACAGCTGCAGAATGTGATCCCTGGGGTCACTGACTTTAAACCTGCGTGACAGGAGGGGGAAAGTTTTTGGATAGAGTTGCAGACAACTTCCTGGTGCAAGTGCTGGAGCAACCAAGTACAGGCTGTGCTTCTCTTGACCTGCTGATCATAAACAGGGAAGATTTGGTAGGGGAAGTAGAAGTGGGTGGCAATTTGGGCAGTAGTGGCCATGAGATGGTCGAGTTCAGGATCCTGAGAAAAGGAAGAAAGAAGAACAGCAGGATACGGACCATGGACTTCAGAAAAGCAGACTTTGACTCCCTCGGGGAGCTAATGGGCAGGATGCCCTGGGAGGCTAATACGAGGGGGAAAGGAATCTTAGAGTCCTGCTTGTATTTTAAAGAAACCTTATTGAGGGCACAGGAACAAACCATCCTGATGTGCAGAAAGAATAGCAAATATGGTAGGCGTCCAGCTTGGCTTAACAAAGAAGTCTTTGGTGAACTTAAACACAAAAAAGAAGCTTACAAGAAGTGGAAGCTTGGTCAGATGACTAGGGAGGAGTATACAAATACTTCTCGAACATGCAGGAATGAAATCAGGAAGGCCAAAGCATAATTAGAGTTGCAGCTAGCAAGGGATGTAAAGAGGAACAAGAAGGGTTTCTACAGGTATATTACCAACAAGAGGAAGATAAGGGAAAGTGTGGGCCCCTTACAGAATGGGGGAGGCAACCTAGTGACAGAGGATGTGGAGAAAGCTGAGGTACTCAATGCCTTTTTTGCCTCTGTCTTCACAGACAAGATCAGCTCCCAGACTGCTGTACTGGATGGCACAGAATGGGAAGGAGGCGAACTTCCCGCAGTGCTGAAGGAACAGGTCCAAAACTATTTAGAAGGATTGGACATACACAAGTCCATGGGGCTGGATGCAATGCACCCGAGGGTGCTGAGGGAATTGGCTGAGGTGATTTCAGAGCCATTGGCTATTATCTTTGAAAGCTCGTGGCAACAGGGGAGGTCCCTGATGACTGGAAAAAAGCAAATATAGTGCCCATCTTCAAAAAAGGAAGGAAAGAGGATCCAGGGAACTACAGACCGGTCAACCTCACTTCAATCCCTGGAAAAATAATGGAGCAGGTCCTTAAGGAATCCATTTTAAGGCACTTGGAAGAGAGGAAGGTGATTAGGAACAGTCAACACGGATTCACCAAGGGAAAGTCAGGCCTGACCAACCTGATTGCTTTCTATGATGAAGTGACTGGCTCTGTGGATGTAGGGAAGGCGGTGGATGTGATATACCTTGACTTTAGCAAAGCTTTTGATACTATCTCTCACAGTATTCTTATCAGCAAGTTAAAGAAGTATGAGTTGGATGAATGGACTATAAAATGGATAGAGAATTGGCTAGAGCATAGGGCTCAACGAGTAGTGATCAATGGCTCCATGTCTAGCTGGCAACCGGTCACAAGCCGAGTGCCCCAGGGGTCGGTCCTGGGGCCATTTTTGTTCAACATCTTCATTAATGATCTGGAGGATGGGGTAGATTGTACCCTCAGCAAGTTGGCGGATGACACTAAGTTGGGGGGAGTGGTAGATACCCTGGAAGGTAGGAGTAGGATACAAAGTGACCTAAACAAACTGGAGGTTTGGGCCAAAAGAAATCTAATGAGGTTCAACAAAGAAAAGTGAGAGTACTCCACTTAGGAAGGAAGAATCCCATGCACAGCCATAGACTGGGGACCGACAAGCTAGGCAGCAGCTCTGCAGAAAAGGACCTAGGGGTAACAGTGGATAAGAAGCTGGATATGAGTCAGCAGTGTTCCCTGCTTGTCAAGAAGGCTAATAGCATATTGGGCTGCATTAGGAGGGGCATTGCCAGCAGGTCGCGGGAAGTGATTATTCCCTTCTATTCATCATTGGTGAGGCCGCATTTAGAATATTGTGTCCGGTTTGGGCCCCCCACTACAAAAAGGATGTGGACAAGTTGGAGAGAGTCCAGCGGAGGGCAACCAAAATGATTAGGGGGCTGGAACACAGGACTTATGAGGATAGGCTGAGGGAACTGGGCTTGTTTAGTCTGCAAAAGAGAAGAATGAAGGGGGATTTGATAGCGACCTTTAACTACCTGAAAGGCGGTCCCAGGGAGGATGGGGCTAGGTGTTCTCGGTGGTGGCAGATGACAGAACAAGGAGCAACGGTCTCAAGTTGCAGTTGGGGAGGTCTAGGATGGACATTAGGAAAAAGTTTTTCCACTAGGAGTGTGGTGAAGCACTGGAACGGGTTACCTAGGGAGATGGTGGAATCTCCATCTTTAATGGTTTTTAAACTGAGGCTTGACAAAGCCCTGGCTGGGATGATTTAGCTGAGGTTAGTCCTGCTTTGAGCAGGGGGTTGAACTAGATGACCTCCTGAGGTCCCTTCCAACTCTAATATTCCATGATTCTATGATTCTATATTGTCTTCTGGTAAATTTCCATAAGCTGTTCCTGACACTTACAGTCAGGGTCATGCACACAATAACTCTGTAATACTTGCGTGAGACTTTCCAAAAAGTCATGAAACAACAGAACCTCTGGTCTGTGATTCAGCAGAGTAGGCATGAGGTGTAGGGAAGTGGATTATAATAGTGCTTGTATGTAATTTACGCCCATCACCTGTTACATGAAGATGGCTGAGGTAACTTACACACTCAACTGCATATGAGAGAAATCTAATGTTTGCACCATTCATTATTTGTGACGCCAAACCCTTTCCTGATGATATGAAGTAACTGTCTGTGTTAGCATGAAACTTACCAAATATCTACAGAACCCTTTTCTGGGGAGAGGATGGGGTCCTGTGAGGATAAATAGAAACCTGTAGGATGATGGACCTCTCTGGATTCAGTCAACTCTGGCCAGGCAAAACACTTCAGGTTTTTATTCAGCAATTCTTGGAGTTCAGAGTGTATCATGGGGAGCTTTTGCTAAGTGAAAGTAAATAGAGCCCGGTTCCAATCAAATTTACACATGTAAATCTGGAGTGACACTGTTGAAGTCAATGTGCCTGAATTCAGAACCTGGCCTAAGAATTTATCACATGTCCTGCAAAGAGGAGGTGGTGTAATTTGGGCTCTTGGGATGAAGAAAATTAAAGAGAAATGAGGCAATGAAACACATTTATAAATAACATCAAATCATGGGAAATAAATACAATGACCATTTTCACCACGTGCTTCCAATGTGTATAAAAATGATACAATGGGTGACACTCAGAAGTGCAGGGCTAAAGAGGGTGTTGGAGGGAAGGTCACAATTGTAAAATCACACAGTGCTCAAGCAGGCTGTGGAACTCACAGGCACAAGATATCAATGGGACCAAGAGTTCAGTAGGATACAAGGAGGGACTGGTTATTTATATGGGTAACCAGAAAATCCAGTTACAGTAGTGGGAATTTTTTTTTAAAAAGTTTGGGAGGTCTATAAAGCTTCCTAATTTACATTATAAAATATGTCTAACCAGTGGGTGTCAGGAGGAAACTTAACCTTGGGGCAGGTTATCTCACAGCTGTCTATTGCAGGGTTCCCTCTACCTTTCCTTAAAGCATCTGTTACTGGCCACTGAATACGGGGCTAGATGGACTACAAGTCTGATGAAGTCTGGCAGTGCCTATCTTCCAAACGGTGATATACGTAAGAATATAAGAATGGCCATACTGGGTTGGACCAATGGTCCATCTAACCCAGAATCTTATTCCAGCAGTGGCCAATGCCAGGTGCATCAGAGGGAATGAATAGAACAGATAATTGTCAAGTGTAAATCCAAGACTATGTTTTTGTTGATCTTCTTTGAACTCCTAGAAGTCTCTAGACTTGCACTGAGAAGAGAATGATTTTTCGTTTAATATCGTCTAGTCTCCTGTTATTTTTCCTTTCAGGAAGTAAAGTTCAAAACTCCTCGGACCAGCCCAGTTCATAATGTCAGCTGTCAATGACACCAAATTCCAACCTACAGTGTTCCTTCTCACCGTAATACATGGGCAGGAAGATGTCTGTGTCTGGATTTCTATCGCCTTCTTTTTAACGTATCTTACGTCGATATTAGGAAATTCAGTCATTCTGTTCATTATAAAAAATGATCCATCCCTCCATGAGCACATGTACATTTTTCTTTCCAGATTGGCCGTCACAGACTTTGGCTTATCGATATCCAACATGCCAGCAATACTGGACATATTCTGGTTTAACTCTATGGAGATCAGCCACGATGCCTGTTTTGATCAGCTATGCTTCATCCACTCGCTTACATTAACTGAATCCTCCCTGCTCTTGTCAATGGCCTTTGACCGCTTTGTTGCGATCTGTCACCCTCTCTGATATGCTTCCATCTTAACCCTACGGAGAATAGCCAAGATGGGACTGGTTTCTTTGTTAAGAGGGGTGGTCCTAATATTCACATTCCCCATTCTCCTGAAACAGTACCGATAATGTCAGGCCAACATCCTCTCCCATTCCTACTGCCTGAAACAGGAGTTGATGACGATGGCTTGTGTTAGGGAGCGCAAGACTTTGTAACGCAAAATCAGCTTAGCTTGATAAGAACGAGGCCCTGAAGGCAATTATGAGCTTTGATAGCAAGCATAGCAAGTGTTTAGGCCTCTCTGGAGCCAGGCCCAGAAACTGCCCTCTGAAAGGCCCCGTCTCAAAAGAGGAACAGTCATAAGGCCTGGAAAGTCCCCGGAGATGAAAATATAAATCTGCTGATGTTTGGTCAGCAGAATAATAGTCGTTTTAGCAATAAAATTAAACTGTATAAGCATTAAAACTAACCTTTTTGAGCTAAACAACTAACGTCACCTTATTGCAAAAAGTCCCTAATTAACAACCAGTAGACTGAATTTGAAGTATTATGTGCAGTTCTTGGCCCCCTCGCTACAAAAAGGATGTGGACAAGGTGGAGAGAGTCCAGTGGAGGGCAACAAAAATGATCACTCGCTACAAACCCACAGGCAGAACAGAGCTGCATGTGTCAGTGACGGTCGCACACACAGACTCAGGCCCACATTCTCTTCCCATCCCCTCCAGTTGTGCAGCCCTATCCATGTAAAGGGGCAAAAATGGGCCTCAGCTGCCCAGCAGAAACACAGCCAGCTCCTAGCCCAGCCCAGCCATTCAGTAGCCATTAGAGGGGGCCATTAAGGGAGATTCAACCCCTGCTCCACGGTGCGGTCCTTTAATGTTCCTGGGACTTTACGAGCTGACAAAGGCCAGGCAGAGGCAGCTACGGGTAGAGAGGGAGATGGTCCCAGCTGGGAATAGTTCATGCTTTGGGAAATCCCAGCCTACTGCTTCTTTGAGGGCCTGAGACCGGGGCCTTGTAGTGCAGGGCAGGGCCTAGCTCCCCTCACTCCCTGCCACCCGCAGGAGCTGTGGGAGCAGGGCCGACTGCCTCTTCTCTCAGAACATGGCCACAGCAGCAGGGGAAGGACGGCTGCCCTCGCTCTCCCTGGGGGGAAGGGACTGAGCTACCGAGGGGTCAGCTGGCGAGGAGCCAGGAAAGCTGCGGTGACCCTTAACCAGCTGGTTGAAACTATAGTAAAGAACAAAATTTGTACACTTGTAGATAAACATAATTTCTTGGAAAGAGTCAACGTGGCTTTTCTAAAAGGGAAATCATGCCTTACTAATCTATCAGAATCCTTTGTGGGGATCAACATGCATGTGGACAAAGGTGATCCAGTGGTACAGTGTACTTAGATTTTCAGAAAGCCTTTGACAAGGTCCCTCACCAAAGGCTCTTAAGCAAAGTGAATTGTCATGGGATAAGAGGGAAGGTCCTCTCGTGGACCAGTAACTAGATATAGGTTAGCAAACAAAGGGTAGGAATAAACAGTCAGTTTGAGAATGGAGATCGGTGAATAGAGTTGTCCCCCGGAGTCTGTACTGGGACCAGCATAGTTGAACACATTCATAACTGATATGGAAATGGCTGATACAAAAAATGACACAAAATTCCTCAAGATAGTTAAGTCCAAAGCAGACTGTGAAGAGTTACAAAGGGATCTCACAAAACTGAGGGATTGGACAACAGAATGGCAGATGGAATTGAATATTGATAAATACAAAGTAAGGAACATTGGAAAACATAATCTCAATTCTGCGTAGAAAATGATGGGGTCTAAATTAGCAGTTACCACTCAGGCAAGACATCTTGGAGTCACTGTATAAAATTCCCTAAAAGCACCTGCTCAGTGTGCAGCAAAAGCAAACAAGCTAACAGAATGTTGGGAATCGTTAGAAAAGCGATAGATAAAGGAAACTGAGTCACAGGGAGGAGAAGTGTCTTTGCTAACATTACCGCACAGGCCAGTGACAGAGGTGGGATTAGAACACATGTGCTTGTCCACTGCTCTACCCACTACGACACACTGCCTCTCTATACACAGACACCTCTGGGTGGGATGCCTGTGGCAGCTGTTTAACTGCACTCACAATTTCTGCACATGAGTTTGACACAAGTCAGTGCAGTTGAATAGTGTGAGATGCACAGCAGCTGGGCTCTGTCTATGGCAACCAGTAGCCATCCAGCGTTAACCTCTGTGGGAAATCCTTGCATGGATATTCCCATTTAGCTGGGACTCAGAATCCCATAGGATGATGGGCCTGAGTCTTCCACAGCCACAGCCTTCGTGTTTCCTTATAAACCTGTGCAAAATAGGCACAAATGCTACCTAGTGCAAATGGATGCATTTTACAGATGGATGGTGGGGAGCAGGCCAGAGAATCCAACCCTTGTAACTGCCTCCTTGCTATCCCCTCTCTCCACAGTGCAGGGGTCAGCTGTGGGGCAGCAGAGAATCCATCCGATCCAGCTGGGAGGTTGGTCCTCTGGTTTGGGCTCTGCTCTGCATGTCAGGAGAGCAGGGTTTCATTCCCTTGCCCTGTGTCAACATAGAGAAGCCGCCAACTGTCTCTGAGCCTCTGCACAGGTGGAGAATAGCCCTGCCCTGCCCTGCCTCACAGAGGTGGTGTGTGGATAAATACATTCAAGGTGCTCAGAGGGGGCCAGGAGAAACCCTAAGATCGGGTCTGCCAGGGATCCAAAGAGCAACTCCCCTGATATTTGGCTGTCAGAGGACACAGTCTTACCACAGCCTCCTGTGACAGCTGGCTTCTGGGAATCCCAGTGACTCCAGCCCCTGGGTGTCTAGGCAGATGTGGAGGTGCTCAGGGGTGACTGTTGATCTGCTCCCGACAGTGAAGCTTAGGTGCTGGATCTCTGAGGGTTGGGTTGGAATGTCACAGGGAAGCCAAGTATTTCAGGCCACACAGCAGACTGGTGTTCTTAAGCCATTGGGGCTGAATGGGTCTAACTGCCAAACAATGGAGCAAAGACCACGGGGGCATCATCTTCGATGGCCTGTCTGGGAGAAAGCAGTCTCAGGGCAAAGGTCAGCTTCACCCCTTTGGCCTGTCACACAGACAGAGCTGAGCACGACAGTGACTGGGCCCAGACTCACACATGGAGGGTTTGAGGAAAGGCAGCTTCCTTAAGAAAGCGGCAAATGAACGGGAAGATGCTCTTTCAGAGACACAGGGAAACCAGGCTGAGGCTATGTCTGCACTGATGGTGACAAAGTCGCCGTCATCAGATGGACTTATCTGGATCCAGTAGTCACTCTAAGACCACAATCTCAAGTGGCGTAGCGCAGTGCAGTGAAGAAGGCGCGCAGAAGAGAAGCACAGAAGTTAACGGGAGTTATGCAATATTTTTGCGTACTTTGCGTAACTCCGTTCCACTGTTGCCGAATCGCTGAGGTAAGTGTAGACATAGCCTGAGTCCCAACCTCCTTGTCTTCCAATGGGTTAATTCTGTTCCTGTATCTCCAGAGCAAAGCATGTCTAACTCAGCCTTTAGTGATGTGTGAGGTAGATGAGTCCAGACATGTGACAGCTGCTTGTATTTTATGACCATTTTCTCTAATGCTTTTTGCTGTCTCCTAATAAACCTACATGTTTAAAGGAGGTTGGTGGTGACTGTATAGCTCTGGTCACAAGCACTCGAAGGGAAGAGACTCAGGTGTCCAGTTGGACCTGCATCGTGATAAGCATTTGGCATAGACGAGGTGTTGCACCCAGCTCTAAGAATGGGACAATTGTGAGATTCCACCCCAAGACTGGAAAATACCTAGTTTAGAGGATAAAGAGTCCATAAGTTCCGCTTTTACTGTGGCAACCCCGATCCTTCTTGGCCAGCCTGTCTTTCTGTGGAGTTCATTTAAGCATTCAGAGTAGCAACTTTTTGAAATTGTATCCCAGATATCGATCCCCTCAAGACAATGATTCAGAGA
>NW_027132053.1:0-1091 GCF_026122565.2 Emydura macquarii macquarii | reverse complement strand
GCTTTCTACTGACTGCAGGATGTACCCAGCTGGGCAGGGAGGTGGGGATGGGATTGAAAACCAGAAGTGGCCCACGTACGTGACCTCGGCCAGTTCAAACAGCGAAAGTTGGGCTGTCTGAAGCAAACATTTGATGATGTTAGGGGCTGCTTCTCGCGTGCGATCGGCGAACACTTGAGTTTTGAGGTTCGCAGCATTGCTCTGCTGGCTCCTTCCAAGCCCCGACCCTGCACCTCACTGCTACTACAGTGCTGGGGGAGCACCTTCCCCAGATCTCTGCTCCTTCCTCCCCTCTGCTTTGGGTCTCTGTCTCTCACTACCACCCTCTCCCTTTCCTGGGGACAGTCCAGTGTCCAGCACTGATCTTTACTGCAGCAGCTTCACTCTGCTAGGCAGGGTGCAGGCCTGGCTTATGGAAGGGTGGCAAAAAATTCCTTCCTGACCCCTGCAGACCAGCCTGTGCCCTGAAATCTGACTGTTGATTACCATCACTTGGCCTTACCTCCTGCACAACTACCAGTGTTCTGAGTGTGTCTGTTTGGGGGCAGATGCCAAAAATGTCAGGGTTGTAAATTGGTTGGTGAGATAGGGGTAGGAGGATAAAGTGTACAGAAAGCTACCTGAGGTTGCCTACGTGAGTAGAAGCTAGGCAAAGCAATGAAAAGAGACATATTTTGCTTCTCCCCAGCACAGATATTACTCCTTGGAGAATTCTACACCACTGCGCAAGTGCAGAATTAATGTCCCCCGCAGAACAATTGATTCTGACCAGGAGGTGACGGGAAGCCCCGAGAGAGGTCACCCTGCAATTACACCTTTCTCTTACCAGGGGCTGATGTGCCACCAGAAGAGAGGGCAGCTGGCTCACGGGCCGGGCAGCCAGCCACAGAGAGGGAGCGGGCAGAGGGTGCCTTCCTCACAAAGTGCTGCCCATGGGGCCAGGTTAGGGGGCACGGGATCCGGGGGGCGGGGAGGATGACAGACAGAGGGGCACATGGGGCTGCTGGGCGGGTCACACAGACCAGGATTCAGAAGGGCTAATGGGGGCCCATGAATTAGTAGGGTGACAACATTGAACCAGGGGCTGAATG
>NW_027132052.1:0-1079 GCF_026122565.2 Emydura macquarii macquarii | reverse complement strand
ATCGCCCCAAGCAAAGCATTCAGTGGCATCAGCAAGTTTTCCCATCTCATTTCTTGCTCCATCATTCCAGGTCAACAGTAGACACATTGAACAAAACCAACCCTAACATTGCTCCTTAAGGCCCCCCAATCTTCAAGTGACCATTAATTCCCACTTGCCCCCATCCAATCCTCGTACTTAACATATGGGTTCTGTCTCCTATGGTTCCCCTTGCTGCTGGTGGGCCAATGCTGGGATTCCCCATCCAGGTTCCCTTCCACAGCTCGTCCTGAGCGGGATGGGGCAGCAGCTCCCTGGGGCAGGAACACAGCAGGGGCTGAGGCTGCAGAACAAACAGCCTCATCCTGAGTGTCCTTTCCTCAACACCTGGAGCAGAGGGGCCCAGCTGGGCGGATGGGACAGAGCCCGGGGGGGGCAACCATGACTCCCGAAGTCTGCCCTCTCCTCCACTCTGCCCCTTCACATCCCCCCATGAGTTTTATAATAAACCCCCCAAATCCCCCTGCTCCCCTGAATCCATCTCCTGACACCCTGCCTCTTCCTGCACCTCCACACTCTTCCCCCAGCTTCCCACTCCTGCTCTCGGCCCCCCTGAACTCCCACATGTGCCTCCTCTTGTCCCTTAGCACCCCTGAACTGCCCCCTCCTTCCCACTACTGCCTCTCAGCCCCCCTGAATTGCCACCTGTCTCCCCTGCTTCCCTCTCCTGCATTTGCCCTCTAAACTGCCCCCCCACTTTTCTCCCTGCGCCGAAGCAAACAACCAACCTACCCCTAAACTTTGGCTGGATAATGACCCTCCCTGACTCCAACCTCTTTCCCTTCCTGCCTCCTCCTCAACTGCCCCATCTCTCTCATCCCCACGGGGCTTGGGGGTGGGAAGACATTGGGGAGAGGGAAAGTCCCTGTTGGTAAATAAAGCCTGTTTGTTTCACACATCCCCACCCTGGGGAGGGAGAGTGGGATCAGCGTCATCCTGAACTGCGCCTCCTTCCCAACCTCCCTCCATCATTGACCCCCTATAAACTGCCCCACTCCAACCCCATGAACTCTGACTCTGCATGAACTCTGACCCAGCAC
>NW_027132051.1:0-1070 GCF_026122565.2 Emydura macquarii macquarii | reverse complement strand
GAATATTCATATTTTTGAATATTCATATTTTTCTTTGGACTAATTTAGATTTTTTTGTTTGATTTGTTTATAATATTTTATTGAAAATATCAGAGTCATTTAAGGTTTGTCTTGTTGTTTATTATATTTTTTATTGAAAATAACCTGACTCACTTACTATGATACATTTTTAATCAGGGAAAAGATATAAACTAATTGTTCTCCCTCCCCCCACCCCCCGTTTTTTAATGAACTGATTCCACATATTATTGGATATTTGTTCATAAAATAACAATTACAAACCAACATTTTAGTTTAGTTTAGGGATTTAGAAAAAGGAAAAGAAAATAATACTTGGTTATATATTAAGGTTTGAAAATATTTATTTCAAAATTGGGACTTACAAATTGTATGTGATTAAATATTACAAAAATTATAGTTCAACTTTTTAGATATTAGCAGATCTTAGGAATATATAACATTGTTTTTGTAGCTAAAATAAAACTGAAACTTTTGCTGTTCTTTGTTCTGTTGGAAAAAGATTCCAAATGAAGTTCGTTTATCCTGCACCAGATAGAAAAGAGATCCACGCAGGTATTTGGGCAGTCTCCAAGTTTTATTTCTGCAGAGGTCAGACACTTCCCAGCAAGTGGTCAGTGTGAGACCCCGAAGGCATGCTCTTTTGCATATTTATACAAACATAGACAAAGACATTATATATGCATAAATTCTTAATGCTTATAGGTACATTCAAATTATCTCTATTACAATTGGCCTACTTCTTCTAAAGGTATTCATAACAAAAAACATGCTAACAGAAGGTTTCAGCTTATCTCTCTGGGTTGCTGGGTCTCTCTCAAGGCTTTATAACTAGTTAGAACCAGTTGAGGCTATCTCCTTGCTTCTTCTAGGAACTCTTTCTCTGACCCCGGTACAAGACAAGCACTGTAAGAACAAAAAAGGAGGGGGCTGGCAATCTCTACAAAATAGCAGAACACTAAAAAGAACTAAAATGGAGTAACTGTGGTCAAGCAAACAATTATTTTCTTTCAGTTCGTAAGATGTGTAAGAACAAGTTCACTTTTATTGCT
>NW_027132050.1:0-1079 GCF_026122565.2 Emydura macquarii macquarii | reverse complement strand
TGTGGGAGTGTATTATTTGTACCCTGACCACTGATGGCTACCTAAGTGGACACTTACTAGCCCAGGCCCTGGTGCTGGACACACTGGGTCAAGTGAGGCTGCCTACAGGGAGCTGGAAGGTGGCCACTTTCACTCCAGGCGCCTTACTGGCGGCGAGTTCCCGGGACTTGGCCGCCATCCACTAGATAGTAGAAAGTATCCAAGGTCGTAAACAAGAAAGCTATGTAAGCTAAGAAGCTACCAATAATATGTAAGCTGTTCCCGTGTGAAGTAGGTGAAATTATATAATAGCCAATCAGCAATTGTGTGACCATTGTATGCAAAGATGATAAAAAGGTATATAAGCTGGAGAACAAGATGGAATAAACGATTCTGCTTGCAATCATATTGGTTGTTGTGCTTTATCCGTCCCGCATCCTCTGCCATCAGCAGTGGAATCCTCCCTCGTCCTCTGCTATCAGCATTGGAACCCAACACCTTAGCTCCCTGTTTAAATCCCATGGAGTTTCTGACAACATTAAAGAGTTCCAGTCTAAATGCTGGAGAATTCCTGCCCAGATTGTTCTTCATTTGAACTCTTCCTGAGCCCTTAGCACTAAGTACATTGGAAAAACAGGCAACTCACCGGAATCCCTGCAGCAGAGAGGAAATCTCCGTCCTGCGACCTGAAAATCAGTGCACGAATCTCACGTCTGAAAGTCACAGTGTTGGACAGGGAGCTTTATGAAGCTCCTGTGCAGTCCCTGCGGAATTTCAGGTTGGCCAGGACTCTGGGAGGATTCCCTCTGCTCCATGAGCAGTGGGAAGAGCCGAAAACAGACCCTGGAGAATTTTAGTGCAAGAGCCTCCCCTGGGAGTGATGAAATGACGCATTTATAACAGAGGCTCAGATTGTCAGAGCAAACTGAGACTTGCAGACTTGCTAGAGTTGTCCTGCACTGCTAAAAGCCCAGAGAGAAAAGAAGAGTCAAGGGTTAGACATGCTCATTTATCTATCAGCATTTTGGTGCTGCTGCTCATTGTCATAGAATCAGAGCATCTGCTGCTACACCCGGCTGATGAGCCCTGTGCTGAATCAA
>NW_027132049.1:0-10848 GCF_026122565.2 Emydura macquarii macquarii | reverse complement strand
TATCCTTTGAGGTTTTCTTATCAAAGCCAATATGCCAAAAACAACGAGAGTTCTGTGGCCCTTTCAAGACTAAAGTCTTTAAAGGGCCACAATGTCGTTACCAAAAACAACGTAGATGCTTATCTCCTTTGAGCTTTTCTTATCAAAGCCAATATGGCAAAAACACCGAGAGTTCTGCGGCCCTTTCAAGACTAAAGTCTTTAAAGGGCCACAGAACTCTCGTTGCCAAAAACAACGTAGATGCTTCTATCCTTTGAGCTTTTCTTATCAAAGCCAATATGGCAAAAAAAACGAGAGTTCTGTGCCAAAAACAACGTAGATGCTTCTATCCTTTGAGCTTTTCTTATCAAAGCGAATATGGCAAAAACAACGTAGAGTTCTATCCTTTGAGCTTTTCTTATCAAAGCCAATATGGCAAAAACAACGAGAGTTCTGTGGCCCTTTCAAGACTAAAGTCTTCAAGGGCCACAGAACTCTCTCGTTACAAGCAACGTAGATGCTTCTATCCTTTGAGCTTTTCTTATCAAAGCCTATATTGGAAAAACAACGAGAGTTCTGTGGCCCTTTAAAGTCTTTAGTCTTTAAAGGGCCACAGAACTCTCGTTACCAAAAACAACGTAGATGCTTCTATCCTTTAAGCTTTTCTTATCAAAGCCAATATGGCAAAAACAACGAGATTTCTGTGGCCCTTTAAAGAGTAAAGTCTTTAAAGGGCCACAGAGTTCTGTACAAAAAACAACGTAGATGCTTCTATCCTTTGAGCTTTTCTTATCAAAGCCAATATGGCAAAAACAACGAGAGTTCTGTGTCCCTTTCAAGACTAAAGTCTTCAAAGGGCCACAGAACTCTCGTTATAAAACAACGTAGATGCTTCTATCCTTTGAGCTTTTTTTATCAAAGCCAAAAAGGCAATAACAATGAGAGTTCTGTGGCCAAAAACAACGTAGATGCTTCTATCCTTTGAGCTTTTCTTATCAAAGCCAATATGGCAAAAACAACGAGAGTTCTGTGGCCCTTTCAAGACTAAAGTCTTTAAAGGGCCACAAAGCCAATATGGCTTAAACAACGTAGATGCTTCTATCCTTTGAGCTTTTCTTATCAAAGCCAATATGGCAAAAACAACGAGAGTTCTGTGCCAAAAACAACGTAGATGCTTCTATCCTTTGAGCTTTTCTTATCAAAGCCAATATGGCAAAAACAACGTAGACGCTTCTATCCTTTGAGCTTTTCTTATCAAAGCCAATATGGCAAAAACAACGAGAGTTCTGTGGCCCTTTCAAGACTAAAGTCTTCAAAGGGCCACAGAACTTCTGTGGCCAAAACAACGTAGATGCTTCTATCCTTTGAGCTTTTCTTATCAAAGCCAATATGGCAAAAACAACGAGAGTTCTGTAGCCCTTTAAAGACTTTAGTTGCCAAAAACAATGTAGAAGCTTCTATCCTTTGAGCTTTTCTTATCAAAGCCAATATGGCAAAAACAACGTAGATGCTTCTATCCTTTGAGCTTTTCTTATCAAAGCCAATATGGCAAAAACAACGAGAGTTCTGTGGCCCTTTAAATACTTTAGTCTTTAAAGGGCCACAGAAAACTCTCGTTTCCAAACAACGTAGATGCTTCTATCCTTTGAGCTTTTCTTATCAAAGCCAATATGGCAAAAACAACGAGAGTTCTGTGCCAAAAACAACGGAGATGCTTCTATCCTTTGAGCTTTTCTTATCAAAGCCAATATGGCAAAAACAACGAGAGTTCTGTGGCCCTTTAAATACTTTAGGCTTTAAAGGGCCACAGAACTCTCGTTTCCAAAAACAACGTAGATGCTTCTATCCTTTGAACTTTTCTTATCAAAGCCAATATGGCAAAAACGACGAGAGTTCTGTGCCAAAAACAACGTAGATGCTTCTATCCTTTGAGCTTTTCTTATCAAAGCGAATATGGCAAAAACAACGTAGACGCTTCTATCCTTTGAGCTTTTCTTATCAAAGCCAATATGGCAAAAACAACGAGAGTTCTGTGGCCCTTTAAAGACTAAAATCTTTCAAGGGCCACAGAACTGTCGTTGCCAAAAACAACGTAGATGCTTCTATCCTTTGAGCTTTTCTTATCAAAGCCAATATGGCAAAAAAAACGAGAGTTCTGTGGCCCTTTAAAGTCTTTAGTCTTTAAAGGGCCACAGAACTCTCGTTGCCAAAAACAACGTAGATGCTTCTATCCTTTGAGCTTTTCTTATCAAAGCCAATATGGCAAAAACAACGAGAGTTCTGTGGCCCTTTAAAGACTTTAGTTGCCAAAAACAATGTAGAAGCTTCTATCCTTTGAGCTTTTCTTATCAAAGCCAATATGGCAAAAACAACGTAGATGCTTCTATCCTTTGAGCTTTTCTTATCAAAGCCAATATGGCAAAAACAACGAGAGTTCTGTGGCCCTTTAAATACTTTAGTCTTTAAAGGGCCACAGAACTCTCGTTTCCAAAAACAACGTAGATGCTTCTATCCTTTGAGCTTTTCTTATCAAAGCCAATATGGCAAAAACAACGAGAGTTCTGTGCCAAAAACAACGGAGATGCTTCTATCCTTTGAGCTTTTCTTATCAAAGCGAATATGGCAAAAACAACGTAGACGCTTCTATCCTTTGAGCTTTTCTTATCAAAGCCAATATGGCAAAAACAACGAGAGTTCTGTGGCCCTTTCAAGACTAAAGTCTTCAAAGGGCCACAGAACTCTCGTTGCCAAAAACAACGTAGATGCTTCTATCCTTTGAGCTTGTCTTATCAAAGCCAATATGGCAAAAACAACGAGAGTTCTGTGGCCCTTTAAAGTCTTTAGTCTTTAAAGGGCAACAAACTATCGTTGCTCAAAAACAACGTAGATGCTTCTATCCTTTGAGCTTTTCTTATCAAAGCCAATATGGCAAAAACAACGAGAGTTCTGTGGCCCTTTCAAGACTAAAGTCTTCAAAGGGCCACAGAACTGTCGTTGCCAAAAACAACGTAGATGCTTCTATCCTTTGAGCTTTTCTTATCAAAGCCAATATGGAAAAAACAACGAGAGTTCTGTGGCCCTTTAAAGTCTTTAGTCTTTAAAGGGCCACAGAACTGTCGTTGCCAAAAACAACGTAGATGCTTCTATCCTTTGAGCTTTTCTTATCAAAGCCAATATGGCAAAAACAACGAGAGTTCTGTGGCCCTTTCAAGACTAAAGTCTTTAAAGGGCCACAACGAGACTTCTCGTTGCCAAAAACAACGTAGATGCTTCTATTCTTTGAGCTTTTCTTATCAAAGCCAATATGGCAAAAACAACGAGAGTTCTGTGGCCCTTTAAATACTTTAGTCTTTAAAGGGCCACAGAACTCTCGTTTCCAAAAACAACGTAGATGCTTCTATCCTTTGAACTTTTCTTATCAAAGCCAATATGGCAAAACCGACGAGAGTTCTGTGCCAAAAACAACGTAGATGCTTCTATCCTTTGAGCTTTTCTTATCAAAGCGAATATGGCAAAAACAACGTAGACGCTTCTATCCTTTGAGCTTTTCTTATCAAAGCCAATATGGCAAAAAAACGAGAGTTCTGTGGCCCTTTAAAGTCTTTAGTCTTTAAAGGGCCACAGAACTCTCGTTGCCAAAAACAACGTAGATGCTTCTATCCTTTGAGCTTTTCTTATCAAAGCCAATATGGCAAAAACAACGAGAGTTCTGTGGCCCTTTAAAGACTTTAGTTGCCAAAAACAATGTAGAAGCTTCTATCCTTTGAGCTTTTCTTATCAAAGCCAATATGGCAAAAACAACGTAGATGCTTCTATCCTTTGAGCTTTTCTTATCAAAGCCAATATGGCAAAAACAACGAGAGTTCTGTGGCCCTTTAAATACTTTAGTCTTTAAAGGGCCACAGAACTCTCGTTTCCAAAAACAACGTAGATGCTTCTATCCTTTGAGCTTTTCTTAATAAAGCCAATATGGCAAAAACAACGAGAGTTCTGTGCCAAAAACAACGGAGATGCTTCTATCCTTTGAGCTTTTCTTAGCAAAGCGAATATGGCAAAAACAACGTAGACGCTTCTATCCTTTGAGCTTTTCTTATCAAAGCCAATATGGCAAAAACAACGAGAGTTCTGTGGCCCTTTCAAGACTAAAGTCTTCAAAGGGCCCCAGAACTCTCGTTGCCAAAAACAACGTAGATGCTTCTATCCTTTGAGCTTGTCTTATCAAAGCCAATATGGAAAAAACAACGAGAGTTCTGTGGCCCTTTAAAGTCTTTAGTCTTTAAAGGGCAATATGGCAAAAACAACGTCGTTGCCAAAAACAACGTAGATGCTTCTATCCTTTGAGCTTTTCTTATCAAAGCCAATATGGCAAAAACAATGAGAGTTCTGTGGCCATTTCAATACTAAAGTCTTCAAAGGGCCACAGAACTCTCGTTGCCAAAAACAACGTAGATGCTTCTATCCTTTGAGCTTTTCTTATCAAAGCCAATATGGAAAAAAAAACGAGAGTTCTGTGGCCCTTTAAAGTCTTTAGTCTTTAAAGGGCCACAGAACTCTCGTTGCCAAAAACAACGTAGATGCTTCTATCCTTTGAGCTTTTCTTATCAAAGCCAATATGGCAAAAACAACGAGAGTTCTGTGGCCCTTTCAAGACTAAAGTCTTTAAAGGGCCACAGAACTGTCGTTGCCAAAAACAACGTAGATGCTTCTATTCTTTGAGCTTTTCTTATCAAAGCCAATATGGCAAAAACAACGAGAGTTCTGTGGCCCTTTCAAGACTAAAGTCTTTAAAGGGCCACAGAACTGTCGTTACCAAAAACAACGTAGATGCTTCTATCCTTTGAGCTTTTCTTATCAAAGCCAATATGGCAAAAACAACGAGAGTTCTGTGGCCCTTTAAAGACTAAAGTGTTTAAAGGGCCACAGAACTCTCGTTGCCAAAAACAACGTAGATACTTCTATCCTTTGAGCTTTTCTTATCAAAGCCAATATGGGAAAAACAACGAGAGTTCTGTGGCCCTTTAAAGACTTTAGTCTTTAAAGGGCCACACAAATCTCGTTGCCAAAAACAACGTAGATGCTTCTATCCTTTGAGCTTTTCTTATCAAAGCCAATATGGCAAAAACAACGAGAGTTCTGTGGCCCTTTAAAGACTAAAGTCTTTAAAGGGCCACAGAACTCTCGTTGTAGAAACAACGTAGATGCTTCTATCCTTTGAGCTTTTCTTCTCAGAGCCAATATGACAAAACAACGAGAGTTCTGTGGCCAAAAACAACGTAGATGCTTCTATCCTTTGAGCTTTTCTTATCAAAGCCAATATGGCAAAAACAACGACAGTTCTGTGGCCCTTTAAAGACTAAAGTCTATAAAGTGCCACAGATCTCTCGTTGCCAAAAACAACGTAGAAGCTTCTATCCTTTGAGCTTCTCTTATGAAAGCCAATATGGCAAAAACAACGAGAGTTCTGTTGCCCTTTAAAGATTAAAGTCTTTAAAGGGACACAGAACTCTCGTTGCAGAAACAACCTAGATGCTTCTATCCTTTGAGCTTTTCTTATCACAGTCAATATGGAAAAACAACGAGAGTTCTGTGGCCCTTTCAAGACTAAAGTCTTAAAAGGGCCACAGAACTCTCGTTGCAAAAAACAACGTAGATGCTTCTATCCTTTGAGCTTTTCTTATCAAAGCCACTATGGCAAAAACAACGAGAGTTCTGTGGCCCTTTAAAGACTTTAGTTGCCCAAAACAACGTAGATGCTTCTATCCTTTGAGCTTTTCTTATCAAAGCCAATATGGCAAAAACAACGTAGATGCTTCTATCCTTTGAGCTTTTCTTATCAAAGCCAATATGGCAAAAACAACGAGAGTTCTGTGGCCCTTTCAAGACTAAAGTCTTTAAAGGGCCACAGAACTGTCGTTGCCAAAAACAACGTAGATGCTTCTATCCTTTGAGCTTTTCTTATCAAAGCCAATATGGCAAAAACAACGAGAGTTCTGTGGCCCTTTCAAGACTAAAGTCTTTAAAGGGCCACAGAACTCTCGTTGCCAAAAACAACGTAGATGCTTCTATCCTTTGAGCTTTTCTTATCAAAGCCAATATGGCAAAAAAAACGAGAGTTCTGTGGCAAAAACAACGTAGATGCTTCTATCCTTTGAGCTTTTCTTATCAAAGCGAATATGGCAAAAACAACGAGAGTTCTGTGGCCCTTTCAAGACTAAAGTCTTCAAAGGGCCAAAGAACTCTCGTTGCCAAAAACAACGTAGATGCTTCTATCCTTTGAGCTTTTCTTATCAAAGCCTATATGGCAAAAACAACGAGAGTTCTGTGGCCCTTTAAAGACTTTAGTCTTTAAAGGGCCACAGAACTCTCGTTACCAAAAACAACGTAGATGCTTCTATCCTTTGAGCTTTTCTTATCAAAGCCAATATGGCAAAAACAACGAGATTTCTGTGGCCCTTTAAAGACTTTACTCTTTAAAGGGCCACAGAACTGTCGTTGCCAAAAACAACGTAGATGCTTCTATCCTTTGAGCTTTTCTTATCAAAGCCAAAAAGGCAATAACAATGAGAGTTCTGTGCCAAAAACAACGTAGATGCTTGTATCCTTTGAGCTTTTCTTATCAAAGCCAAAAAGGCAATAACAATGAGAGTTCTGTGCCAAAAACAACGTAGATGCTTGTATCCTTTGAGCTTTTCTTATCAAAGCCAATATGGCAAAAACAACGAGACTTCTGTGCCAAAAACAACGTAGATGCTTCTATCCTTTGAGCTTTTCTTATCAAAGCCAATATGGCAAAAACAACGAGAGTTCTGTGCCAAAAACAACGTAGATGCTTCTATCCTTTGAGCGTTTCTTATCAAAGCCAATATGGCAAAAACAACGAGAGTTCTGTGGCCCTTTCAAGACTAAAGTCTTAAAAGGGCCACAGAACTCTCGTTGCAAAAACAACGTAGATGCTTCTATCCTTTGAGCTTTTCTTATCAAAGCCACTATGGCAAAAACAACGAGAGTTCTGTGGCCCTTTAAAGACTTTAGTTGCCCAAAACAACGTAGATGCTTCTATCCTTTGAGCTTTTCTTATCAAAGCCAATATGGCAAAAACAACGTAGATGCTTCTATCCTTTGAGCTTTTCTTATCAAAGCCAATATGGCAAAAACAACGAGAGTTTTGTGGCCCTTTCAAGACTAAAGTCTTCAAAGGGCCACAGAACTGTCGTTGCCAAAAACAACGTAGATGCTTCTATCCTTTGAGCTTTTCTTATCAAAGCCAATATGGCAAAAACAACGAGAGTTCTGTGGCCCTTTCAAGACTAAAGTCTTTAAAGGGCCACAACAACTGTTGCCAAAAACAACGTAGATGCTTCTATCCTTTGAGCTTTTCTTATCAAAGCCAATATGGCAAAAAAAACGAGAGTTCTGTGCCAAAAGGAACGTAGATGCTTCTATCCTTTGAGCTTTTCTTATCAAAGCGAATATGGCAAAAACAACGTAGATGCTTCTATCCTTTGAGCTTTTCTTATGAAAGCCAATATGGCAAGAACAACGAGAGTTCTGTGGCCCTTTAAAGAATAAAGTCTTAAAAGGGCCACAGAACTCTCGTTGCCAAAAACAACGTAGATGCTTCTATCCTTTGAGCTTTTCTTATCAAAGCCTATATGGCAAAAACAACGAGAGTTCTGTGGCCCTTTAAAGTCTTTAGTCTTTAAAGGGCCACAAAACTCGTTGCCAAAACAACGTAGATGCTTCTATCCTTTGAGCTTTTCTTATCAAAGCCAATATGGCAAAAACAACGAGATTTCTGTGGCCCTTTAAAGACTTTACTCTTTAAAGGGCCACAGAACTGTCGTTGCCAAAAACAACGTAGATGCTTCTATCCTTTGAGCTTTTCTTATCAAAGCCAATATGGCAAAAACAACGAGAGTTCTGTGGCCCTTACAAGACTAAAGTCTTCAAAGGGCCACAGAACTCTCATTGCCAAAAACAACGTAGATGCTTCTATCCTTTGAGCTTTTCTTATCAAAGCCAAAAAGGCAATAACAATGAGAGTTCTGTGCCAAAAACAACGTAGATGCTTGTATCCTTTGAGCTTTTCTTATCAAAGCCAATATGGCAATAACAATGAGAGTTCTGTGCCAAAAACAACGTAGATGCTTGTATCCTTTGAGCTTTTCTTATCAAAGCCAATATGGCAAAAACAACGAGAGTTCTGTGCCAAAAACAACGTAGATGCTTCTATCCTTTGAGCTTTTCTTATCAAAGCCAATATGGCAAAAACAACGAGATGTCTGTGACCCTTTCAAGACTAAAGTCTTCAAAGGGCCACAGAACTCTCGTTGCCAAAAACAACATAGATGCTTCTATCCTTTGAGCTTTTCTTATCAAAGCCAATATGGCAATAACAACGAGAGTTCTGTGCCAAAAACAACGTAGATGCTTCTATCCTTTGAGCTTTTCTTATCAAAGCCAATATGGCAAAAACAACGAGAGCTCTGTGCCAAAAACAACGTAGATGCTTCTATCCTTTGAGATTTTATTATCACAGCCAATATGGCAAAAACAACGAGATTTCTGTGGCCCTTAAAAGTCTTTAGTCTTTAAAGGCCCACAGAACTCTCGTTGCCAAAAACAACGTAGATGCTTCTATCCTTTGAGCTTTTCTTATCAAAGCCAATATGGCAAAAACAACGAGAGTTCTCTGGTCCTTTAAAGAGTAAAGTCTTTAAAGGGCCACAGAACTGTCGTTGCCAAAAACAACGTAGATGCTTCTATCCTTTGAGCTTTTCTTATCAAAGCCAATATGACAAAAACAACGAGAGTTCTGTGGCCCTTTCAAGACTAAAGTCTTCAAAGGGCCACAGAACTCTCGTTGCCAAAAACAACGTAGATGCTTCTATCCTTTGAGCTTTTCTTATCAAAGCCAAAATGGCAATAACAATGAGAGTTCTGTGCCAAAAACAACGTAGATGCTTGTATCCTTTGAGCTTTTCTTATCAAAGCCAATATGGCAATAACAATGAGAGTTCTGTGCCAAAAACAACGTAGATGCTTGTTTCCTTTGAGCTTTTCTTATCAAAGCCAATATGGCAAAAACAACGAGAGTTCTGTGCCAAAAACAACGTAGATGCTTCTATCCTTTGAGCTTTTCTTATCAAAGCCAATATGGCAAAAACAACGAGATGTCTATGACCCTTTCAAGACTAAAGTCTTCAAAGGGCCACAGAACTCTCGTTGCCAAAAACAACATAGATGCTTCTATCCTTTGATCTTTTCTTATCAAAGCCAATATGGCAATAACAACGAGAGTTCTGTGCCAAAAACAACGTAGATGCTTCTATCCTTTGAGCTTTTCTTATCAAAGCCAATATGGCAAAAACAACGAGAGCTCTGTGCCAAAAACAACGTAGATGCTTCTATCCTTTGAGCTTTTCTTATCAAAGCCAATATGGCAAAAACAACGAGAGTTCTGTGGCCCTTTAAAGACTAAAGTGTTTAAAGGGCCACAGAACTCTCGTTGCCAAAAACAACGTAGATACTTCTATCCTTTGAGCTTTTCTTATCAAAGCCAATATGGCAAAAACAACGAGAGTTCTGTGGCCCTTTAAAGACTAAAGTCTTTAAAGGGCCACAACAACGTAACAACGTAGATGCTTCTATCCTTTCCGCTTTTCTTATCAAAGCCAATATGGCAAAAACAACGAGAGTTCTGTGGCAAAAAAAAACGTAGATGCTTCTATCCTTTGAGCTTTTCTTATCAAAGCCAATATGGCAAAAACAACGACAGTTCTGTGGCCCTTTAAAGACTAAAGTCTATAAAGTGCCACAGATCTCTCGTTGCCAAAAACAACGTAGAAGCTTCTATCCTTTGAGCTTTTCTTATCAAAGCCAATATGACAAAAACAACGAGAGTTCTGTTGCCCTTTAAAGACTAAAGTCTTTAAAGGGCCACAAAACTTCGTTGCAGAAAAACAACCTAGATGCTTCTATCCTTTGAGCTTTTCTTATCACAGCCAATATGGCAAAAACAACGAGTTCTGTGCCAAAAACAACGTAGATGCTTCTATCCTTTGAGCTTTTCTTATCAAAGCGAATATGGCAAAAACAACGTAGACGCTTCTATCCTTTGAGCTTTCTTATCAAAGCCAATATGGCAAAAACAACGAGAGTTCTGTGGCCCTTTAAAGACTAAAATCTTTCAAGGGCCACAGAACTAATCGTTACCAAAAACAACGTAGATGCTTCTATCCTTTGAGCTTTTCTTATCAAAGCCAATATGGCAAAAACAACGAGAGTTCTGTGGCCCTTTCAAGACTAAAGTCTTCAAAGGGCCACAGAACTCTCGTTGCCAAAAACAACGTAGATGATTCTATCCTTTGCTTATCAAAGCCAATATGGCAAAAACAACGAGAGTTCTGTGCCAAAAACAACGTAGATGCTTCTATCCTTTGAGCTTTTATTATCAAAGCGAATATGGCAAAAACAACGTAGACGCTTCTATCCTTTGAGCTTTTCTTATCAAAGCCAATATGGAAAAACAACGAGAGTTCTGTGGCCCTTTAAAGACTACCTTCTTTAAAGGGCCACAGAACTCTCGTTACCAAAAACAACGTAGATGCTTCTATCCTTTGAGCTTTTCTTATCAAAGCCAATATGGCAAAAATAACGAGAGTTCTGTGGCCCTTTAAAGACTAAAATCTTTAAAGGGCCACAAAAATAAGCTGCCAAAAACAACGTAGATGCTTCTATCCTTTGAGCTTTTCTTATCAAAGCTAATATGACAAAAAAAAAGAGAGTTCTGTGGCCCTTTCAAGACTAAAGTCTTCAAAGGGCCACAGAACTCTCTTTGCCAAAAACAACGTAAATGTTTCTATCCTT
>NW_027132048.1:0-1079 GCF_026122565.2 Emydura macquarii macquarii | reverse complement strand
ACAGCAAAGCCTGTCACAATCCAGGTGCGTTGGCTGATCTCTGTCACTGAGGCCTAGAATCCTGGAATTGCCTTTCACTCGCTGCGTCTGGGCCGTGCTGCCTTGGCCAACCGAGTGGGAACCTCTGGTTTGTTCACATGTCAGTTTCATGGCATTCCCTCCTCCCCTTGCATTCCCTCACTTGGGGGACTGGCGGAATTTAGAATGAAGGATCACCTTTCATAGGGCTGGCACAACGTGACCTCTTTCCCTTTACACATCAGGGGCTGCTTGACATAGAAACAAATGCTCCCTTTCCTTTGTTTAACTTTAATCCATGCCTCTGACTTTCTTTTCTAATCAGCCCCGATGGGACTTCCGCTGAGACCTGCATTTCTCGAGAACATTTCCATTCTAATGGCCCGCCGTGGGACCCATTAAAATGACGAGTAACTTTGTTTCTGCTACTGACCTTTAGTTCCTTGAGAGGTTTGACAAATCTCCAGGTATTACCCAGGTCGCAGCTGAACGTAACATTCCTCAGAGTGCAGATTAAGGCACATGAAGTTATAACGACCTGTGTATCCTTCTGTAAATCTCTACAGAGTCAAGGGTGCGTCTTGGCTAATTGGAGAAATTACTTTTTAGTAGATACGTTGCTAACGGGGATTGTTTTAATGAGCACATAATGAAACAAGGATTTTTTATGTAAGGATTATTTTCATCCTAAACAAGATAAAATGAAATTAACACGTTTCAAATTAAATTGATCAGGGTTCCTTCATGTTGCTGATCTGTGATCAGACCTATAGAAACAACTGCATACTTAAAGTCAAGCATCTCACGCACTATGGACAGACTTCACTGCCACTTCTTTGATCAGCTCCCAGGGACCAAGATACCTCCAGGCCTCTTCTCAGCTCTAATTCCCACCTGCTTTGACTGTGAAATTAGCTGCAAATGGAGTGAGAAAGAATATATGTCAGTTACCTAAAAGCATGATCTATTTTTAAATGAAATTTAATCTCTATAAGACTGTGAAATGGAAAATTTAATCTCCATGACTGTGAAATGTCAGCAGTCCCTGCCTACATATGAAC
>NW_027132047.1:0-1087 GCF_026122565.2 Emydura macquarii macquarii | reverse complement strand
ACTAAAGCTCAAAGTGGAGAAGCATCTACATTGTTCTCGGCAACGAGGTTTCCGCGGCCCTCTAAAGACTATAGTGCCCCGGAACCCTCGTTGTTTTTGCCATATTGGCTTTGATAAAAAAAGCTCAAAGTGAAGAAGCTTCTACATTGTTCTCGGCAACGAGGGTTCCACGGCACTCTATAGACTAAAGTCTTTAGAGTGCCGCGGAACCCTCGTTGTTTTTGCCATATTGGCTTTGATAACAAAAGCTCAAAGTGTAGAAGCATCTGGCTTTGATAAAGTCTTTAGCAAACCCTTGTTGTTTTTGCCATATTGGCTTTGATAACAAAGCTCCAAGTGTAGAAGCATCTACATTGTTTTCGGCAACGAGGGTTCCCCGGCACTCTAAAGACTAAAGTCTTTAGAGTGCCGCGGAACCCTCGTTGTTTTTGTCATATTGGCTTTGATGCCATATTGGCTTTGATAACAAAACCTCAAAGTGCAGAAGCATCTACATTGTTTTCGGCAACGAGGGTTCCGCGGCACTCTATAGACTAAAGTCTTTAGAGTGCCGCAGAACCCTCGGTTTTTTTGCCATATTGGCTTAGATAACTAAAGCTCAAAGTGGAGAAGCATCTACATTGTTCTCGGCAACGAGGTTTCCGCGGCCCTCTAAAGACTATAGTGCCCCGGAACCCTCGTTGTTTTTGCCATATTGGCTTTGATAATAAAAACTCAAAGTGTAGAAGCATCTACATTGTTCTCGGCAACGAGGCTTTGATTCCACGGCACTCTATAGACTAAAGTCTTTAGAGTGCCGCAGAACCCTCGTTGTTTTTGCCATATTGGCTTAGATAACAAAAGCTCAAAGTGTAGAAGCATCTACATTGTTTTTGGCAACGAGGGTTCAACGGCAGTCTAAAGACTAAAGTGCCGCAGAACCCTTGTTGTTTTTGCCATATTGGCTTTGATAACAAAAGCTCAAAGTGTAGAAGCATCTACATTGTTTTCGGCAACGAGGGTTCCCCGGCACTCTAAAGACTAAAGTCTTTAGAGTGCCGCGGAACCCTCGTTGTTTTTGCCATATTGGCTTTGATGCCATATTGGC